>NW_028171624.1:0-231000 GCF_963971535.1 Notolepis coatsorum
GGTTGTGCGCGATATTGTGACATTCGTGCGATATTGTGGCACTCCTTCGGCGATCGGAACAGAAGGCTAAAAAATAGTGTGAAAAATGTGATTTCTAGAGTGCGATTGCATGGCGGTCAATGGGGAGGAGAACCTTCAAACAAATGGTCGTCAGTTGAGATAGAAATGTCCAATTCCATTTATTTTTCTTTTGTGAGCGGGTTGACAGCCGTGTCATCGTTTTGATGTGTTTGTTTTATTTCTACGTCCAAAATTGAGATCACACTCGCAATTCACCCAAGGTAGGGGGAAAAAGATTATTTCAGCTGCTACACTCTAAAATGCAATGCATTCCCAATGGGACCGAAATTTTACCGTTTAAAGTCGATTCGTAGCCAGACGGTGCGGTGAAACTTTACGAGTTCGGAGACCGGTGTTGCCATAGGCAAGCCGCTCGTTTTGATACCTTTCACGTGTATGGGGCGCGAACGCTTACATGTTGCAAAGTGTTTGCAAAATCGGTGGAATAAAGAATAAAGAATAATAAAAAGAGTATGGATATGTATAGTGTGGGTGGCAACCTGGCTTCGCCAGGTCACCCACACTAACTAGACAATTCCGCGCGGGGGAAATTGTGAAAGTGTGGGTGACGCCTGTGCACCGCCGGCCAACGGGGGAGAGGGTCTCTCGCGAGTCTCTATGACAAACGGTTCAAAGGATACAAAAAGGGGGCGCGGCCTAAGGATCGGGGGAGTGGTCAACATAGACCATTTGAAGATGACTACAGATGTGATTTTATTAACTATAACACAAACTCCCTTTCGTGTTGTATTATTTAATACTCACCCTTTCTCATGGCACCATGTGTCCAAGAAGTGGCAGATCAAACTAAATGATCTATTACACACTATTACACTATTACACACTATTACACACTATTACACTATTACACACTATTACACTATTACACACTATTACACTATTACACACTATTACACACTATTACACACTATTACACTATTACACACTATTACACTATTACACTATTACACTATTACACACTATTACACTATTACACACTATTACACTATTACACACTATTACACTATTACACACTATTACACACTATTACACTATTACACACTATTACACTATTACACACTATTACACTATTACACTATTACACACTATTACACTATTACACTATTACACACTATTACACTATTACACTATTACACACTATTACACTATTACACTATTACACACTATTACACTATTACACACTATTACACTATTACACACTATTACACACTATTACACTATTACACTATTACACACTATTACACTATTACACACTATTACACTATTACACACTATTACACTATTACACTATTACACACTATTACACTATTACACACTATTACACTATTACACTATTACACACTATTACACTATTACACTATTACACACTATTACACACTATTACACTATTACACACTATTACACACTATTACACTATTACACTATTACACACTATTACACTATTACACTATTACACACTATTACACTATTACACACTATTACACACTATTACACACTATTACACTATTACACACTATTACACACTATTACACTATTACACACTATTACACTATTACACTATTACACACTATTACACTATTACACACTATAACACTATTACACTATTACACACTATTACACTATTACACACTATTGCACTATTACACTATTACACTATTACACACTATTACACTATTACACACTATTACACTATTACACTATTACACACTATTACACTATTACACTATTACACACTATTACACTATTACACACTATTACACTATTCCACACTATTACACTATTACACACTATTACACTATTACACTATTACACACTATTACACTATTACACACTATTACACTATTACACACTATTACACACTATTACACTATTACACTATTACACACTATTACACTATTACACACTATTACACACTATTACACACTATTACACTATTACACACTATTACACTATTACACTATTACACTATTACACACTATTACACTATTACACACTATTACACTATTACACACTATTACACTATTACACACTATTACACACTATTACACTATTACACACTATTACACTATTACACACTATTACACTATTACACTATTACACACTATTACACTATTACACTATTACACACTATTACACTATTACACTATTACACACTATTACACTATTACACTATTACACACTATTACACTATTACACACTATTACACTATTACACACTATTACACACTATTACACTATTACACTATTACACACTATTACACTATTACACACTATTACACTATTACACACTATTACACTATTACACTATTACACACTATTACACTATTACACACTATTACACTATTACACTATTACACACTATTACACTATTACACTATTACACACTATTACACACTATTACACTATTACACACTATTACACACTATTACACTATTACACTATTACACACTATTACACTATTACACTATTACACACTATTACACTATTACACACTATTACACACTATTACACACTATTACACTATTACACACTATTACACACTATTACACTATTACACACTATTACACTATTACACTATTACACACTATTACACTATTACACACTATAACACTATTACACTATTACACACTATTACACTATTACACACTATTGCACTATTACACTATTACACTATTACACACTATTACACTATTACACACTATTACACTATTACACTATTACACACTATTACACTATTACACTATTACACACTATTACACTATTACACACTATTACACTATTCCACACTATTACACTATTACACACTATTACACTATTACACTATTACACACTATTACACTATTACACACTATTACACTATTACACACTATTACACACTATTACACTATTACACTATTACACACTATTACACTATTACACACTATTACACTATTACACACTATTACACTATTACACTATTACACACTATTACACTATTACACACTATTACACTATTACACTATTACACACTATTACACTATTACACTATTACACACTATTACACACTATTACACTATTACACACTATTACACACTATTACACTATTACACTATTACACACTATTACACTATTACACTATTACACACTATTACACTATTACACACTATTACACACTATTACACACTATTACACTATTACACACTATTACACACTATTACACTATTACACACTATTACACTATTACACTATTACACACTATTACACTATTACACACTATAACACTATTACACTATTACACACTATTACACTATTACACACTATTGCACTATTACACTATTACACTATTACACACTATTACACTATTACACACTATTACACTATTACACTATTACACACTATTACACTATTACACTATTACACACTATTACACTATTACACACTATTACACTATTCCACACTATTACACTATTACACACTATTACACTATTACACTATTACACACTATTACACTATTACACACTATTACACTATTACACACTATTACACTATTACACTATTACACACTATTACACTATTACACACTATTACACTATTACACACTATTACACTATTACACTATTACACACTATTACACTATTACACACTATTACACACTATTACACTATTACACACTATTACACTATTACACTATTACACACTATTACACTATTACACTATTACACACTATTACACTATTACACACTATTACACTATTACACACTATTACACTATTACACACTATTACACTATTACACTATTACACACTATTACACACTATTACACTATTACACACTATTACACTATTACACTATTACACACTATTACACACTATTACACTATTACACTATTACACACTATTACACTATTACATGATTACACACTATTACACTATTACACACTATTACACTATTACACACTATTACACACTATTACACTATTACACACTATTACACACTATTACACTATTACACACTTACACACTATTACACTATTACACTCTTACACACTATTTTTCCGGTTTTCGGACTTTTCCGAGTTTTTGAACTTTTTCGGATTTTTGATGTTTCCGAGTATTTGGAATTTTCCGAGTTTTTGCATTTTTCCGGGTTTTCGGGTTTTCGGATTTTTCCGAATTTTTGAACTTTTTCGGATTTTTGATGTTTCCGAGTTTTCGAATTTTTCCGAGTTTTTGGATTTTTCCGAGTTTTCAGGTTTTCGGACTTTTCCGAGTTTTTGAACTTTTTCGGATTTTTGATGTTTCCGAGTTTTCGGATTTTTCCGAGTTTTTGAACTTTTTCGGATTTTTGATGTTTCCGAGTTTTCGGAATTTTCCGAGTTTTTGGATTTTTCCGAGTTTTCGGGTTTTCCCGAGTTTTTGAACTTTTTCGGATTTTTGATGTTTCCGAGTTTTCGGATTTTTCGGATTTTTCCGAGTTTTTGGGTTTTGGGATTTTTCCGAGTTTTTGAACTTTTTCGGATTTTAGATTTTTCCGAGTTTTTGGATTTTTCCGAGTTTTCGGGTTTTCGGACTTTTCCGAGTTTTTGAACTTTTTCGGATTTTTGATGTTTCCGAGTTTTCGGATTTTTCGGATTTTTCCGAGTTTTTGGGTTTTGGGATTTTTCCGAGTTTTTGAACTTTTTCGGATTTTAGATTTTTCCGAGTTTTGGGATTTTTCCGAGTTTTCGGATTTTTCCGGTTTTTTTAAAGGGGGTGTGGCCTAAGGGGGCGTGGTCTAAGGATCGGGGGAGTGGTCAACATCGACCAATGAAAGGTGGTCAACATCGACCAATGGCACAATCCGCAAGTCTCTACGACAAACGGTTCAAGAGATACACTGAGGGGGTGTGGCCTAAGGGGGCGTGGTCTAAGGATCGGGGGAGTGGTCAACATCGACCAATGAAAGGGGGTCAACATGGACCAATGAAAAATGAAAGAGGATATCCCTACTGAGTACAATGGCACAATCCGCAAGTCTCTACGACAAACGGTTCAAGAGATACACTGAGGGGGTGTGGCCTAAGGGGGCGTGGTCTAAGGATCGGGGGAGTGGTCAACATCGACCAATGAAAGGGGGTCAACATGGACCAATGAAAAATGAAAGAGGATATCCCTACTGAGTACAATGACACAACCCACAAGACAGAGGGCGCTGTCAGCAATTCAGTACTGCAACACAGTGATGGCCAATGATGGGTTAAGTGGATGATGTCATTGGCAGCTCAGCCACGAGCCACACAGCTGAACCAATCATGAGTGAGCCATGAGCCACACAGGTGAAGCAATCACTATGACTTGCATATTTTCTATTCAATGCATTTCTATGGAGGCAGATGCATGACTGCATTGTCACATTGATTAAAAGAAAACTATAAGAGATGAAGCGTTGTGACGCGCACATGAGCACTACAACGAGTAGGCGAAGGGTTGTGCGCGATATTGTGACATTCGTGCGATATTGTGGCACTCCTTCGGCGATCGGAACAGAAGGCTAAAAAATAGTGTGAAAAATGTGATTTCTAGAGTGCGATTGCATGGCGGTCAATGGGGAGGAGAACCTTCAAACAAATGGTCGTCAGTTGAGATAGAAATGTCCAATTCCATTTATTTTTCTTTTGTGAGCGGGTTGACAGCCGTGTCATCGTTTTGATGTGTTTGTTTTATTTCTATGTCCAAAATTGAGATCACACTCGCAATTCACCCAAGGTAGGGGGAAAAAGATTATTTCAGCTGCTACACTCTAAAATGCAATGCATTCCCAATGGGACCGAAATTTTACCGTTTAAAGTCGATTCGTAGCCAGACGGTGCGGTGAAACTTTACGAGTTCGGAGACCGGTGTTGCCATAGGCAAGCCGCTCGTTTTGATACCTTTCACGTGTATGGGGCGCGAACGCTTACGTGTTGCAAAGTGTTTGCAAAATCGGTGGAATAAAGAATAAAGAATAACTAGACAATTCCGCGCGGGGGAAATTGTGAAAGTGTGGGTGACGCCTGTGCACCGCCGGCCAACGGGGGAGAGGGTCTCTCGCGAGTCTCTATGACAAACGGTTCAAAGGATACAGAAAGGGGGCGCGGCCTAAGGATCGGGGGAGTGGTCAACATAGACCAATCAAAGAGGATATCGCTACTGAGTGCAATGACACAACCCGCAACACTATTACACTATTACACAATATTACACTATTACACACTATTACACACTATTACACACTATTACACACTATTACACTATTACACACTATTACACTATTACACACTATTACACACTATTACACTATTACACACTATTACACTATTACACACTATTACACACTATTACACACTATTACACTATTACACTATTACACTATTACACAATATTACACTATTACACACTATTACACTATTACACTATTACACTATTACACACTATTACACTATTACACTATTACACACTATTACACTATTACACACTATTACACTATTACACACTATTACACTATTACACACTATTACACTATTACACTATTACACACTATTACACTATTACACACTATTACACTATTACACTATTACACACTATTACACTATTACACACTATTACACTATTACACACTATTACACTATTACACTATTACACACTATTACACTATTACACACTATTACACTATTACACACTATTACACTATTACACTATTACACTATTACACACTATTACACTATTACACACTATTACACTATTACACACTATTACACTATTACACTATTACACACTATTACACTATTACACACTATTACACTATTACACTATTACACACTATTACACTATTACACACTATTACACTATTACACTATTACACACTATTACACTATTACACACTATTACACTATTACACACTATTACACTATTACACACTATTACACTATTACACTATTACACACTATTACACACTATTACACTATTACACACTATTACACTATTACACTATTACACTATTACACACTATTACACTATTACACTATTACACTATTACACACTATTACACTATTACACACTATTACAATATTACACACTATTACACTATTACACTATTACACACTATTACACTATTACACACTATTACACTATTACACACTATTACACACTATTACACTATTACACACTATTACACTATTACACAGTATTACACTATTACACTATTACACTATTACACAATATTACACTATTACACACTATCACACTATTACACTATTACACACTATTACACTATTACACACTATTACACTATTACACTATTACACTATTACACACTATTACACTATTACACACTATTACACTATTACACACTATTACACACTATTACACTATTACACACTATTACACTATTACACACTATTACACACTATTACACTATTACACACTATTACACTATTACACACTATTACACTATTACACTATTACACAATATTACACTATTACACACTATTACACTATTACACTATTACACTATTACACACTATTACACTATTACACACTATTACACTATTACACAATATTACACTATTACACACTATTACACACTATTACACTATTACACACTATTACACTATTACACACTATTACACTATTACACACTATTACACTATTACACACTATTACACTATTACACTATTACACTATTACACACTATTACACTATTACACACTATTACACTATTACACACTATTACACACTATTACACTATTACACACTATTACACACTATTACACTATTACACACTATTACACTATTACACACTATTACACACTATTACACACTATTACACTATTACACACTATTACACTATTACACTATTACACACTATTACACTATTACACTATTACACTATTACACACTATTACACTATTACACACTATTACACACTATTACACTATTACACACTATTACACTATTACACTATTACACTATTACACACTATTACACTATTACACTATTACACACTATTACACTATTACACTATTACACACTATTACACTATTACACACTATTACACTATTACACACTATTACACTATTACACACTATTACACTATTACACTATTACACACTATTACACTATTACACACTATTACACTATTACACTATTACACACTATTACCCTATTACACTATTACACACTATTACACTATTACACTATTACACACTATTACACTATTAGACACTATTACACTATTACACACTATTACACTATTACACTATTACACACTATTACACACTATTACACTATTACACACTATTACACTATTACACTATTACACACTATTACACTATTACACACTATTACACTATTACACTATTACACAATATTACACTATTACACACTATTACACTATTACACACTATTACACACTATTACACTATTACACACTATTACACTATTACACTATTACACACTATTACACTATTACACACTATTACACTATTACACCGAGTACAATGGCACAATCCGCAAGTCTCTACGACAAACGGTTCAAGAGATACACTGAGGGGGTGTGGCCTAAGGGGGCGTGTTCTAAGGATCGGGGGAGTGGTCAACATCGACCAATGAAAGGTGGTCAACATCGACCAATGGCACAATCCCCAAGTCTCTACGACAAACGGTTCAAGAGATACACTGAGGGTGTGTGGCCTAAGGGGGCGTGGTCTAAGGATCGGGGGAGTGGTCAACATCGACCAATGAAAGGTGGTCAACAGGGGGAGTGGTCAACATCGACCAATGAAAGGTGGTCAACATCGACCAATGGCACAATCCGCAAGTCTCTACGACAAACGGTTCAAGAGATACACTGAGGGGGTGTGGCCTAAGGGGGCGTGGTCTAAGGATCGGGGGAGTGGTCAACATCGACCAATGAAAGGGGGTCAACATGGACCAATGAAAAATGAAAGAGGATATCCCTACTGAGTACAATGACACAACCCACAAGACAGAGGGCGCTGTCAGCAATTCAGTAGTGCAACACAGTGATGGCCAATGATGGGTTAAGTGGATGATGTCATTGGCAGCTCAGCCACGAGCCACACAGCTGAACCAATCATGAGTGAGCCATGAGCCACACAGGTGAAGCAATCACTATGACTTGCATATTTTCTATCCAATGCATTTCTATGGAGGCAGATGCATGACTGCATTGTCACATTGATTAAAAGAAAACTATAAGAGATGAAGCGTTGTGACGCGCACATGAGCACTACAACGAGTAGGCGAAGGGTTGTGCGCGATATTGTGACATTCGTGCGATATTGTGGCACTCCTTCGGCGATCGGAACAGAAGGCTAAAAAATAGTGTGAAAAATGTGATTTCTAGAGTGCGATTGCATGGCGGTCAATGGGGAGGAGAACCTTCAAACAAATGGTCGTCAGTTGAGATAGAAATGTCCAATTCCATTTATTTTTCTTTTGTGAGCGGGTTGACAGCCGTGTCATCGTTTTGATGTGTTTGTTTTATTTCTACGTCCAAAATTGAGATCACACTCGCAATTCACCCAAGGTAGGGGGAAAAAGATTATTTCAGCTGCTACACTCTAAAATGCAATGCATTCCCAATGGGACCGATATTTTACCGTTTAAAGTCGATTCGTAGCCAGACGGTGCGGTGAAACTTTACGAGTTCGGAGACCGGTGTTGCCATAGGCAAGCCGCTCGTTTTGATACCTTTCACGTGTATGGGGCGCGAACGCTTACGTGTTGCAAAGTGTTTGCAAAATCGGTGGAATAAAGAATAATAATAACTAGACAATTCCGCGCGGGGGAAATTGTGAAAGTGTGGGTGACGCCTGTGCACCGCCGGCCAACGGGGGAGAGGGTCTCTCGCGAGTCTCTATGACAAACGGTTCAAAGGATACAAAAAGGGGGCGCGGCCTAAGGATCGGGGGAGTGGTCAACATAGACCAATCAAAGAGGATATCCCTACTGTGTAGTGCAATGACACTCTCTCTGCAATGATTCTCTTTCTAATTTCATGGCCGTCAAGATCTATATGACTACAGATGTGATTTTATTAACTATAACACAAACTCCCTTTCGTGTTGTATTATTTAATACTCACCCTTTCTCATGGCACCATGTGTCCAAGAAGTGGCAGATCAAAGGTCTCTTCTCACTCAACAATTACTGAACCCCAGGATGCGTCAGTCACCATACACCGGCTGTTTCCATCATCTGCAAAAGCAACGCAAAACATCTCTGATCAGTGCTGCATAGTCAATTCAAGGTGCATCACGATTGCATTACCACAATTACATTATCACAAGTAGCTTTTATACAATGCGGATGTAGCCAAAGGATAAGATTTCAATTCTCCTTACCTAAACCAGTTGGATATGCAGACTTGTTTTGATGTTGACGTCTGTCATCACATAGCTACTGAACTTGGCACCGTGCCCTAAATTCACATAAACATATTTGTAATTAAAGAGTTTTGTTGCTGTTGTTAGTCTGACCTCTCACCTGGGACTAGTACAGCAAGGTAGAACCTTTGAGGATCTGCTCATGCTGGCATAGTACTCAGGATCATTGGGGCACACAAGCTTTCCCACCACGCCAAGGTCACAGCAAAAGGGAAAGAACTAGAGATGCACCGAAAATTCGGCTACCGAAAATTATCGGCCGACAATGGTTAAAAAGGCTCTTTCGGCTCATACTACACTACACGTATGAACTCGACATAACGTTAACGTTACTCCGTTTAAATGAAGTGTTTAATTAGCAGCAATCTGTTGTTGAAAATGTATTATCGTTAAACCGGAAATGGAAATGCGAGGACAGGAAGTCGTCATCAATCGTTGTAGTCTTTTAGTCTTAACAGTCTGGAATTAATGTATGCATTCAAAAGTGCTGAATAAATGTTTTATGGGCCCATAGTGATTATTAATATTATTTAAGTTAAGTTTAGCCATAATCATGTATTTTGCCATAATCAGGTAGCTAAAAAAAATATATATATATATATATATATATATATATATATATATATATATATATATATATATATTTATATTAATCATTTTCGGCCTTTCGGCATTCGGTTTTCGGCCAACTGTTTCCTATTTTCGGTATCGGTTTCGGCCAAGAATTTCCCATTCGGTGCATCCGTAGAAAGAACTAACTCAAACAGTCCACTCAGGTACATTCCACTCGAGGCAGTTTATACGAGTGGCAGAGATGAGTGTTCGACTAGGCTTAATCAAACCATGACGTCTTTAATTTTTTACGCCAAACGGATATTTAGTTACATTTTTATTAGAGGTCATGCAAAGCTCGATCTCTCGGTGGCGAGGAGTAACGCGTGGGAGGCTCACGCTGCCCCGACACTTCCTGATTCTACTGCGCAGGCGCACCAACCGACCTGTAGGAGTCGCTGTCCACGACGCCCAATCCCCACCCATCAGTTTCCCACCCCCTAATACGGCCAATGTGTATTAGTACGAACGACCAGCTAAACTGAAAGCAAATGTGGAGCGCTGGGCTCGAACAGGCAAGCCCAGCGTCTCCAGATTCCGTGGCAAGCGCCTTGCCCACTACGCCATGTAGCCGCCTTCCATCTCATATTTTTATTTTATTTATTATTATATATATATATTTAACAAACATAAACAAACATGTTTTTTTTTTTTTTTTTTTTTTTACAAACATATAAACAAGCATGACAACACATGATAAGATATACAAGCATTGGGGCACACAAGCACACAAGCTTTCCCACCACGCCAAGGTCACAGCAAAAGGGAAAGAACTAACAGTCCACTCAGGTACATTCTTTGTTTGGCTAGGCTTATCCAAAGTTTATATTAACACAACAGAACAGAATGAGAGAGAGAGAGAGAGACCACGGCAGCTTTATATGAACACAACAGAATGAGAGCGAGAGAGAAGTTGATGATAACCTGTACTTTTATAAGAGAAAGAAGGGAGGTTATAATCGTAATAATTTTGACTACGGAACACATTTTGTTCGTTTTGTAGATCTATTAATAGATCCATCTGATTGATGATAACCTGTACTTTTATAAGAGAAAGAAGGGAGGTTATAATCGTAATAATTTTGACTACGGAACACAGTTTGTTCGTTTTGTAGATCTATTAATAGATCCATCTGATTGATGATAACCTGTACTTTTATAAGAGAAAGAAGGGAGGTTATAATCGTAATAATTTTGACTACGGAACACATTTTGTTCGTTTTGTAGATCTATTAATAGATCCATCTGATTGATGATAACCTGTACTTTTATAAGAGAAAGAAGGGAGGTTATAATCGTAATAATTTTGACTACGGAACACATTTTGTTCGTTTTGTAGATCTATTAATAGATCCATCTGATTGATGATAACCTGTACTTTTATAAGAGAAAGAAGGGAGGTTATAATCGTAATAATTTTGACTACGGAACACAGTTTGTTCGTTTTGTAGATCTATTAATAGATCCATCTGATTGATGATAACCTGTACTTTTATAAGAGAAAGAAGGGAGGTTATAATCGTAATAATTTTGACTACGGAACACATTTTGTTCGTTTTGTAGATCTATTAATAGATCCATCTGATTGATGATAACCTGTACTTTTATAAGAGAAAGAAGGGAGGTTATAATCGTAATAATTTTGACTACGGAACACATTTTGTTCGTTTTGTAGATCTATTAATAGATCCATCTGATTGATGATAACCTGTACTTTTATAAGAGAAAGAAGGGAGGTTATAATCGTAATAATTTTGACTACGGAACACATTTTGTTCGTTTTGTAGATCTATTAATAGATCCATCTATTTAAACGTGACGAACGGGGTATTTCGGGGGGGCCGTCCGGTCCCTGCGCGGTGTACTTTTTTCTTCGTGTACTTTTTTCAACAACCACAGTGGTTTCAGCCAAAACCACTGCACCCACCACAAGTTCACAGACTACAATCACTCCCGACACCAACCACAACCACAATGGCTACATGGAATGACGCAAAGTTCTAAGTAGAGCTCAAAATACAGTATACAGGATTGTGGTAACTCCAATATGTGCGTAATACTCCAGACTGTAGACATTGCTGCGGTCTTGAAGTGTAAATGTGATCCAACAATGTGGTCTTGTCAGTGGTGGCTTCTCGGACCAGTTGGGTATATCCTCTGCTGTTAAACAGTTCAGATATGGGCTTCCTTGATCCGGAAAGTAGATCCTCATTAAAATCTCCACAGACTACGACTGGCTGATGATTCATAATTTCCAAAGTGTCCAAAAGCGCCTGCAGTTTTGGTATGAATTGGCAAGGACTGTAATCTGGTGGTCTGTACACGGCAGCGATTAAAGCTTTGACAGGGGCCTCAACCTTCACAACGACACACTCCAGGTCAGTCACATTTTGCAGGAAATGCCTTTCAAATGCCTGGCAATGGTCCCTCACGTAGACGGCGACACCACCGCCCGCTCTTTTTGCCAACCGAGGAAGGTTTGTGTACGACTCATGTCTGTTGCGTTTGAACATGGTGTACCCTTCCAACTGCAGACTGTCGGCAACAAAAGAGCCAGAGAGGTGAGTTTCGGTGAGGCACAGAACATC
Organism: Notolepis coatsorum; assembly: GCF_963971535.1. Classification (NCBI taxonomy): domain Eukaryota; kingdom Metazoa; phylum Chordata; class Actinopteri; order Aulopiformes; family Paralepididae; genus Notolepis; species Notolepis coatsorum. The sequence goes on from NW_028171624.1 coordinate 13,685, forward strand.
GGCAAGTGGCAACTCGTGATGCCGTTTGGTATCCTGGATATGAGCCGGTAATCCTTCCGTGTTGTGGTGGACAATTGTTAATATTTGGCCATTTTCTTTTGGCTGTACATAATTTAATAGTGGCATAACCGTGTCAAACGAGGCTTTCCTCATCGACTCCAATGAAGCGGTGATTGCAGGATCAGCAAATATCTGTCTCTCATTGAAGTCGATGATGTGAAGTCCTTGCAGTGAAGTCGTTCTACTCAGAGCAACGTAGGCCATGCCTGGTGCAAAGATACGTTTCAATGAAACCACGGCAGATTGTGTCGTCATGCCTTGGACTTTATGAACGGTGCATGCGTAAGCCAGCTTGATGGGGAACTGCCTGCGAGTCACTTTCTTGAATTTCAGCCTTTCCTCTGCCCTCTCGATGTAGACCAAGTTGTCACCACGACCAGATGTCCTTTGGCGGCATCTCTGTCCTGTATCTGCATTGTCCAGCACAAGCCCAAGCATGGTCACCTCAGTAGCACCGTTGGCCGTCTGGGTGACTATTCGACCAATCGTGCCAAATGTTCCATTGACTAGCCCATCTTCAACGTCGACGTTCCGCATGATCATGACACAGGCACCCTCGGCAACTTGAAGTATGTCTAGCAGATCGCTTTTATCTCCCTTACGCGGCCTTTCTAGTCTGTCCATCTCACCCGTCATTGGATCTCTCGTGTAATCCTGTGCATCTATCTGGGTGATGTGGGAATGGAGAGCAGACAAAGTAGCGGCATTGTGCTTGGCAACCTCTTTGTTGGTTGCAAAGATGTGCATGACATCCTTAGGGCAATGGGCGGGGTTACGCACAGCCCGAACAAGCAGAGCTTTGTCCATGTGGCTTATCGGATGCGTCTTTTCCCTGACTCTGATTCTGTTCAGAAGCTCCGCAAATGGAAGGTCGTCTCTCTGTCGCATGATCTCGGTCAACGTGATCATCTCAAAGTGGCATTGCCAGAGGTCGATCGTGGCCTCCTCAAGTACGCAGAGCGGTTTGTTTTTCCCCAATGGGGGGAGCTGATAGAAATCGCCCAGCGCTATTACACACATGCCACCGAACGGTTTCTTATTGCCTTTGATTTGTTGCAGTCTCCAGTCGACGTAGGCAAACAGTTGCTTGGAAATCATTGAAACCTCATCGATGATGATGATCTCTGCATCCGACAGCTTTCCCCGCAGCACATCCAAGGTATTTCCTAGTCCTTGGTAGGGTGGCTGTAGGCTTCTTGGCAACTTCAAGAGCGAATGCAAAGTGTTACCAGAGATGTTGAAAGCTGCCGTGCCTGTAAATGCAGCCAGTATAACGGTTGGCATGGATATGTCATCATCATACAGTCTGGGGAGTTGCCGGAGTATCCTTGTTGCCTCACCGTGGATGCACTTTATGAGGTGGGATTTCCCAGTGCCAGCACCACCGGTGACAAAGTAGAAGAACTGTTGGGGGGTTTGCTCATGTTGTTGCACGCGGTCAATACACCAATCGCGAACAGAGTAAAAGATGGATGCTTGTGCCCGGTTGAGGTTCTGACACATTGTGCGCAGAAAATCGGGGCTCATCTGGGGAGCGTCCATGACTGGAATAACTCCACCAATGTACGCCGGTACATCATCTTGTTCCTCCTCATGCAGCTGAGCGTCACTTCGCTCAGCCATGCATTCCAACTGGACCACCTCACTCTCGGGGTCAAATCTGCCCCATGCATCCTCGATAGGACCATCCTTGATGAACTTGTCCATAGCTTTCTCCATCACTTTACTGTGTTTCTCAAACTTCTCTCTGTTGAGTTTAACAAATTCTGAGACTTTGACCATGTCGTGGATCCCGGGTATCGTCACCCAGGCCTGGTCGTGAAACGCTTTGTGTGTGGGTAAAAGGTCGGTTTTCAGTTTGGACACGTCACGATGGGGGAGGTACAGTTTAAGCCAATTGCCGTAGAATTTCTCTGGCTCCTTCTTCTGAGAAAAGTGACCGTATCTGATAATTGCAGGTTTCCCCCTTGTGCGTTTCTGAATGATGCCCATGTCGTTTAACAGCCTATGGCAATTTCCGCTGGTCCCCTGCTCACGGTAGAGCACTCTGTAGTGGGATGTGAAAATGGCAAGGCACATGGGTTCAAACTCCAGTGTTCGTGGTCTGGCTCTGTATCTGTCGGGAATACCCGTCATCCATACGTTCTCGTCATCCTCTGGTCTGTACTGAAGCTGGCTGAGCGGGAGACTCATTTTCAGTCCATTCTCATCAGTTTGTAGGAACAAAACCTGACGTGAGCATTTTCTCATTTTCAAACTGCACGTACGGGCCACAGCCTCCTGAGCGCTGACCTCTCTGTGTTTTGAGTAGGCTTGAAGGATTTGCTTCATTTCCTCTCGTTCAGGCACACTCTCTGGGCTGAGCTCACGGATGATTTTCGCCAGGTATTCGCTCATCTCGTGCTCCGGTTTGGTGATGTAGCTGAGCATGTACTGAATGAGCGCAAACTCGTCGAGAACGTACTGGATGTCCATGTTGGCGTTCCAGGCCGTCAACAAATATGGATTATAGTTATTCACCCAGCAGTCCTTGACATCACGCTTCATTACCATGACACTGGCATTTGTCATTTCCTGGACACATTTGGTGTACTCCGCATAAGTCAACTTGCACTGCGTCAGTAGCTGTGTCAGGTTGTCCACTTGCGCGCTGGAGTCGTTCAGTAAAGCCCACACTGGTTGGAGTTTACGTTTGGCTGCTTGCGCATCCATTGTCTGTAGTTTGCTGCTGACCTTTGCACGCTTACGTTTTTTGCTCGTACCTTCACCCGCGTTGCTCGTACCTTCACCCGCGTTGCTCGTACCTTCACCCGCGTTGCTCGTACCTTCACCCGCGTTGCTCGTACCTTCACCCTCATCGACGCCATATGATGCCGACGGATAGGTTATGAACGACATTGGCATTGGTGGTTTTGGAAATCCAAATCTGCATGCTTTCTTACCTTTCTTGCAGCTCTTGGAATGGTTTCTGCTGTGCATTTGAAGCTCTGTGACACTCTTGTGAAGCAACGGTTCCTTGTCCTTGTCAGGCAACTGGCATGAGATGTAGCGGTCCACAAACTCGCATAGTTTGGCGTCATCGGTGACGCCAAACTCTGGGGCATTTTCTACCCAACAGAGCATGTGTATGTGAGGGCTCCCTCTGGCCTGGAATTCTACCCGGTAAAAGTAATCCACAACCACACCAATTGGATGAGCCGGAGACAGCAGCAGCTCTCTCATCAGAGCATCCACCCGCTTGTCAAACATGCGCATGGTCGTCACCGGGTTGCTTCTGAGAATGTCACATTTTTGGGCCCAGTCCAGCTCATCGAAATTAACCCGTTGACCTTCTTGGGATTTTATCGCATTGACAACTTCTGGCCAACGGAATTCTGCGGCCGAGAAGGTCAGAAAAAAGGTAGGCGTCCCCAGTTGTCTGACCATGGCAAACAGATCCTTCATCGTTTTCGACCAGTAAGCTGGAGTCCCTCTCAGCGGTTGCATGAATCGGGTTGCATCTCTGTTTTTCACCAGCCTCTCGACCTCCACCTTGTCCTGTAACATCTTGTTGCATATTTTGCGTCCATCTCGGCTAAAGGGTTTGCCTTTCCTCAACTGGATGGACATGCTGTTTGTGGCCAACTGTGTCTCGGTGACAAACTGGGCAAAGAATAGGTAGCTCTGGTCTCTCGCAAAACGATTATCGACACAGAAAAGCCTTGCGTTGAAATACATGCTTGGAGACAGCCGCACTGCTCTTTCAGCATCCAATGTATTTTCTCCGGTAGGAAACTGGACAGGGAAAGCCATTGCTTCAAGTCTGGGGACCTTGAAGAAGCCGACGGGCTTGTTTCCTTGTGCGGGGGCAATGCTAAATATGCCATCACCATACGTCAGCGTCTCTTGTCCCATGTCTAGAGGTTGCAAGCAACTATCTAGGCCTAGTCCAGGTCTGAGTGCCTCTTTCTCATTCTCTGCATTGGGTGGTTGCTGCTTTTCAACACAGTCTTGTATCTCCATCATTTCTGGCTCATCACAGCTGTCAAACTCCGTGTCTGCTTGCATCTCAAGCATTTCCGAGTCATCACAGCTGTCAAACTCCATGTCTGATTCAAATGTCACTTGCATGAAGTCAAACTGCATACTGTCAAACGTGTCAGTATAGTTGTGCAGCGAGAAATTCAGCGTGTAAATCTTGTCGAACAGATCATCCAACTGTGTGAATGTCATCATTACAGCCTTTCCATTAGGCTCAGATAGCCCGTCAGCATTTCTGCTATGAGAGTCAAACAATCCATACCTCCCAGACTGGTCTCTAAACACGGCAATGGTGTATGGTGATATAGTGAGCAGAGCATGGCTCACATCTGCAGACAGACACTGAAGTCTTGTGTGAAGATTCAAAAACCAGTCCTCTATGCCAGACCTTCCCTGGTCTTTCATATATCCCATTTGCACAGTGGATCTATGCACACTGTACGCATGGTGCTCAGTCTCGATGGCGAGTGGCGTTTCTTCCACGTGTAAATGGTAGAGGCCACGGGCACGACCTTGATCCCTCAGCGCTTTGAGGGTTTTTTTGTACACACTGTGTCCCTTATCTAGTATTTTATTAAGATCAGCCTCCTTCAAGTCACAGCCCTCATTCTGGTGTTCATTCGCGTATGCTAGAAAACTCAGTGCCATACAGGCACACTGTTTATTCCGGAACTCACCGTCATATCGGTCATCAGCTTGGCTATAGGACGCCTGCACGGAGATCACAGGCGGTGGTGGGATGCGTGCTTCCTGCTGCACAGTGTCCTTTTCCAAAACCTCTAAGACCTGTTGAACCTCACACTGCATTTCTGGCAGATCACAGCTGTCAAACTCTGTGTCTGCTTGCATCTCAAGCATTTCCGAGTCATCACAGCTGTCAAACTCCGTGTCTGGTCGATTTATTGGTGCATCAGTGGGTGGGTCTTGTAGCAGGTCTTCAATAATTTCTGTAAACATGTCAGCATCATCTCTGATCGACACCTCTCTATAGTCTGGGTGTGCCTCAATCAATTTGGACAGGCCTGCAACTACATGTCTCATATTGACCGTGTGAAAGTTCTGATAGCCTTTGTAAATAAGACGTCGCTTCAGCTTCACTCTATACAAGTGGGATGAGCTGGGCAGTCTCGGTAGGGTGTTGACTGTGGTTTCCACCTCAGATGGCACGCACACTACAGCTCCATGTACAGCTTTCTGTTGACCTTTTGGAAGTGTGACAATCTTGGCAAAGGGCAGAACTTTGGCCAAAAGTTGTCTTTCCAGCACATTCAAATTGCAGAGCTCTGGGGGAATGGGTGCCAACTCCATTTTGTTTGCCACAGCTATGGACGAAGGTCTTCCTCTCTTTAAATGCAAATCACACGTCGGACAAATCCACTCAACTCTCCTTTCCTCAGGCACAGTGCATTGCTCAGGGCCTCCACACTGACCACCACACACATGAACAAATTTTCCTGTCAAACAGGCAGTAACCACATGTGGATTGTTCTTGTAATTAGTTCGCCGGCAAACCTTCACCTGATTGGGGAAAAGAGCACGGTGACACACTGTACATATAAAAGTTGGCCCCGCTTTAATGTGCTCCTGGAAAGTGGCCATTGCCATCTGAAGTAGCCAATTTCCTTCATCGATTTTGTTTAAAAGCTGGAATCTTTGGACTTTTTTGTATTTGCCTCTTATTTTCAATGAACAGCGCAGATTATGGGCCATTCTGAAATGCAAATCTGTTCTGTATCTCATGCGAAAATATCGCTTCCTATTGGCCCTGTAAATGGCATCAAACTGGTACCTTTGCACCATCACCTGCTTCTGCTTCTGCCGAAATTGTTGATCATGCTTGTACCTTTGCACCATCACCTGCTTCATTGTCTGCTTCTGCTTCTGCCGAAATTGTTGATCATGCTTGTACTTCTGCTCCTGCACCTGCTTCTTCTTCTGCCGAAATTGTTGATCAGTCTTGTAATTCTGCTCCTGCACCTGCTTCATTGTCTGCTTCTGCTTCTGCCTATATTTTTCATTATTTCGGTACTTCTCGATTATGGTTTGCTGCTTCCTCTTCCTGAACTCTTTATCTGTTTCATATCTCTGCCTCCGAGATATTTTCTTTTTGGGAGCTTCAGACAGTTGTGAGCTTTTTTTTTGATTCCTAATTGCTCTTTGTCGCTGTCTTTTGCTTAATTTATTAGACATCTGTGGAGCCTCTTCCGTTACATTTGTGGATGGTGCATTGACTGACAGCACACACCGTGTGCTGATTGGGAGTCCAAATTCAGTTTTGGCTCCAACAGTCACCGTCACAGGCCTTTTGTCATGCAGATCCGCTTCAGACAGTTGTGAGCTTTTTCTTTGATTCCTAATTGCTCTTTGTCGCTGTCTTTTGTTTAATTTACTAGACATCTGTGGAGCCTCTTCCGTTACATTTGTGGATGGTGCATTGACTGTGCTGATTGGGAGTCCAAATTCAGTTTTGGCTCCGACAGTCACCGTCACAGGCCTTTTGTCATGCAGATCCGGTTGCACTTGTGGCACTTGAGGCAAATGGTCTGACGGAGTCTTTGTAGGTACAAATGTCACTTGCATGAAGTCAAACTGCATACTGTCAAACATGTCAGTATAGTTGTGCAGCGAGAAATTCAGCGTGTAAATCTTGTCGAACAGATCATCCAACTGTGTGAATGTCATCATTACAGCCTTTCCATTAGGCTCAGATAGCCCGTCAGCATTTCTGCTATGAGAGTCAAACAATCCATACCTCCCAGACTGGTCTCTAAACACGGCAATGGTGTATGGTGATATAGTGAGCAGAGCATGGCTCACATCTGCAGACAGACACTGAAGTCTTGTGTGAAGATTCAAAAACCAGTCCTCTATGCCAGACCTTCCCTGGTCTTTCATATATCCCATTTGCACAGTGGATCTATGCACACTGTACGCATGGTGCTCAGTCTCGATGGCGAGTGGCGTTTCTTCCACGTGTAAATGGTAGAGGCAACGGGCACGACCTTGATCCCTCAGCGCTTTGAGGGTTTTTTTGTACACACTGTGTCCCTTATCTAGTATTTTATTAAGATCAGCCTCCTTCAAGTCACAGCCCTCATTCTGGTGTTCATTCACGTATGCTAGAAAAGTCAGTGCCATACAGGCACACTGTTGATTCCGGAACTCACCGTCATATCGGTCATCAGCTTGACTATAGGACGCCTGCACGGAGATCACAGGCGGTGGTGGGATGCGTGCTTCCTGCTGCACAGTGTCCTTTTCCAAAACCTCTAAGACCTGTTGAACCTCACACTGTACTTCCTGCTGAGCTGTGCAAACCACAGGTAGACTACATAGCTTGCTGTCACTTACCTCCACGACGTTAGTGCAGCGTCGTTTTGCAGCCGGAACTTCCTGCTGAGCTGTGCATGGGAAAGGTGGACTACATACCTTGCTGTCACTTACCTCCACGACCTTAGTGCAGTGTCGTTTTGCAGCCTGAGACCTCTTCCCCTTGCGTGGCATGCTGTTCTTCTCACTAAATTTTGCGATAGATAATGAACAAATCAGATGGGGTTTCAAATATTCACACAGACCAGAAAGTTAAAGGAGCGCTTTACTGAAAAACAATCCAGATTTATTTTGCACATAATCTCACGTAGACCAAAACTGTAAATAGTTTAGCACACATTATTTTAGTTATGTAGACTATAATATAAGCTTGTATATGTCCTCCAATCATGTCACAGGATTATATAATCTTTGTGCTGTGTGAACTACAGGTCAATTAACCTCTTGCACCCGACGGGACCGGTCCCGAAATGACATCTGGTCATAAATCAATATTTTGTTGACTGTTGTATAAAAGTAGCGGTTTTTATTTCAAAACGTATTCAAGTATTAACAGGGCTCTACAGTGCGACCATATTGCTCGCATATGCCCCTAGAAATATGTGTGTGTGAACCGGAAAAAATCAATTACTCGCACGGTGTGCGAGTGAAGATTACAGCCTTTACCGGGAATAAAACAGAAAACAATCAAAAACACACTTAATTTCTAGAAGGTATTTTTGGAAGAATCTATGAATGAAAAAGTATAACGTTCCTACATCATCCTCGTTGGCCAGGTCCTAGTGTTTAGGTTATTTGTTGTCAGGTCATGTCTAACAAGGTTTTTCCCTTTTAAGAGGTAAAATCCCCTGACCCATGGTATCAGAGGTCTGACCTCCACAGTGAGGTAGCCCCAGCTCATTTGTATTAAATTAGTTTATCCCAATATGATGTCCCCTAATACACTGTGTAAATCCTCCCCTCCCTCCCTGTGGTCGTGCAGGGGCCTTCTCACTACGTTATGTGCTAGTAAAGGGTATATCCTCTGTAGAGAGGTTAAAGAAAGGTCAGACCAGTTTATTGATGGCCCAGGAGGCCTCATACCACTATTACTTTGGAGGAGGTCTTAACCCATGGCATATGCTTGTGTACATTGATGTTACTTTGGAGAAGGTCTTCTCCCATGGCATATGCTTGTGTACATTGATGTTACATTGATGTTACTTTGGAGAGAGTCCTCTCCCATGGCATGTGCTTGTGTGCTTGACGTATTGGTTCTGGATGTCGGATGACGGTGGGTACCAGAAGAGAGAGGGGTTATCGCTCCAGTACCATCTGTATAAACAATGTTAAAACATTGTTCTCATTAATAATTTTTTTATTTATTTTTCACTACTAACACTGCAGTCAGTCTGATACTACATCACACTGTCATTAGAACCATTGTAGCCATACTCACTCTCCTTTATCATTATGAATATTTACCATTATGGATCTTATTGATCCTGTAGTTTGGTCATAAAACAAAATTCCAACCACTGTCAGTAGCAGTGAGGGGGTTGCCCCTTTGCAGAGCGGTGGTGTGGGTATGACCTCAAATCCTACCAGGTCACCTTGTGTTGTTTCAAGACACACTATATCGCATTGGGCCCTTTGGTAACAGTATAATTCAAAGGTCCACTCATCATACCTATTACAGTTAAGTGGACCCTGCTATTTCCCAGTAAACCAACTACATGTTGTCTGTCAACAGTGTGGTAGTGGAAAGTCTCCCTCCCTAATGTATGGAAATGAGTTACACCATGGCTTTCAAACCGTCATGTTGTACCCCACCCCCCAGTCGCATATCAATCACTTGGAGTGTGGTAACGGAAGGTTCGACACCTGTAGCAGGGCAGCTAGAGATCAACCATCGTCTCACGACAGTGAAAGGTCAACCCCCCATTGTCTGGTACTTGAGAGGGCTGATCAACTGTTATGTGGTAGTGGAACAGGGTTACTCCAGAAGGTTCCTAGATTAATTTTGATATGACAATTAATTGGTTGATTGAATGAGTAGTTTAGTCGTCGATTGATTGATTGATTCGTTGTTTGGGTGTGGTTGATTGATTAACAGATTGATTGATAGGTTAAATGAACCATTGATTGATTGATTAATTGATTGATTTATTAGTTAGCTAGGGTTAGAGCTTAAGTCAGGATCAAGGTATTGAGGCCCAGTCAGGGTCTCAAGAGCCTTTTTTGGGGGTCTAAGGGTTCAAAATTGTCCGTCCCTAGTAGTCGGATCAGGTTGGTGCCTAGGTTAAGGCCCTGGTCAACGGTAAGTATAAGGGTTTTATGAATTATTTGGGGTCTCTAGACTAGGCTTCGGAGTTCATCAGTGGCTAATTATGGTCAGCGTCTATGTTAGGGTCCAGGTTATGAGGTAAACAAAAGAGTTCCCCAATGTAACCCGGGGTAAGCGAAGTGTCAGGGGTCAAATAGAGTTCCAGGGAGGCAAGGGAAAAGGAAACGGGTGTGGTCAGTATCTCCAAGAGGGATTTCCCCAAAGTATTTGGTTCATTTCCGTCCTAAAATGGAGTAACATCATATCCACTACCTTTAATCGTTTAACCTTGCCCCCCCTGAATATGTTCCATAAGATCATGCCTTGTAAGAAGGTTTCATGGTCCTCTGGAACTTAGTCTATGTTTTATTTTTAAAAATTAATATTATTGGTGATTGCCCGTCCCTTCAGGGGGTAGGAGGGGTTACACCCTATCTTGACCGGTACCGTTAAAAGGGTAGGGGTCTCTGTTTTTGTTTTTATTTTTTAGAAGAGTTTTTTTAAAACATTTTTTTAATAGAGAAAAAATTATGTATATACACACACATATATATGTATATATATATACATCCTTCCTCCTCCTTTTTCTATATATATATATTCTTTTTTTTATATTTTTTTCTTTTTTGAGCACCTTTTCAGGGTCCCTAAGTTCTGCGGTGTGTCCGGTAGTGGTTCGCCACTTCTTAAGTCCTAGGCTACATAACCTACCTGAAGGGTGCTCTGTAGATACTTACCCAAAATACTTACCCGCACTATTTTGCGATTAAAATAGTCCCTGTCCTATTAATGCTGATGATAACCTGTACTTTTATAAGAGAAAGAAGGGAGGTTATAATCGTACTAATTTTGACTCTGGAACATATTTTGTTTGTTTTACAGCTCTATTGATAAATCTATTTATTTAAACGTGACGAACAGGGTCTTTTGGGGGGGGGGGGGGGCCCCCGAGTAGTCCGGTCCCTGCGCGGTGTGTTTTTTTCGGGGGAAATTTTTACATGTGTCGCTCTAGTATACTTTCCCACAGTGCCCACATGTGGATCCCTGTTTGCAGGGTCCAGTGGATGTGGTCACGCTGTGTTTGGAATAACCTCAGTCCCAGTAACGGGATGTGAAGTATGTTTTCGCGTATGGCTTCATTTAAGCTATTAATGTTGACTAGCATAGAGTCTCTTAGGCGGTAGGAGGCGTTTATGCACGCCATGTATACGAGTGCCTCCGGGAATGCCCTTTTGGCCACTGCATTCAGTCTTTTTACGTTCCTGGCTGCCAAATGCCCGTTGCAGGTTTGCTTATCGTTGATACCGAACGACAGAAGTACTGCCTTAACACTAGGAGACGTCTCAAGGTGCTCAAGTATTTGAATCGCGTGATGGATTCTGGCACCCGGGTAGCTATCTACCTGTATTAAGTTATTATGGATGGGGGGTAACAACCTTAAGTTAGAGTCCCCCATGATGACTATATTCCTATGTATGTTTAGTCTCCAGTTCTCTTTAACCCCATGGCATTCATGTCGTTCGTACCAGGGTAACTGTGGCGTGGTTTCGGGTGGCGGTGTTTCGGTTTCGGATTCTATAGGGGTTGAGTGCGCGGTAGGTCCTAGGTTATGGGTGGGTCCGGGTCCCGGGGACGGGTTGCGTCCTGGGGTTTCACGGGTCCGTCTAAGGCCCAGCGAGAGCTCTGGGGAAAGGGGTGTCTCGTGTAGAGTAAGGTCGAATATCGAGGTGGGGTCAGGCTCGTACGGTACCATGGCGTGGCCCGTGGTTCCTGATGTCCCCTCGTCACCGGCATCTATGTGTGCCGAGGATGTCGTGGTTGTGGCCACGGTTCCCCCATGGGCTGCGTGAGCGTAGACGGCGCCCCTACGAGTGCTCATATCGAGGTCTACGTGGCCAACGAGTGAGGCCTGATTAATAGGCAAAACTCTCTCCGTTCTGGCCGTATTAGGGTCACTGTCAACATTCTGGGGTTGGTTCCCCCGGTTTTGGTTCTGATTTGTGGTAGGTGAGCGTCTACGTTTAAGCGTGTTACCGCACCCAATTGTCTCTGCAGATGGTTGGGGTGTACACGTCATTTCCGTCTCAGGGGCAGGTCTGGGTTCGTCACCTGAGGACGATGTTGCTGCCTGCGTCTGTTCCGGCTCGTGGTCTAATCTAATTTGTAGAACCTGTTGTTCAAAGACCCTAAAGGCCTCTGGAGTCATATGTTTGGTGCGGTGAGTGGACCAGCTTATGGCTTTGCCCAGGGCCACCTTCCAAAAGGCTACGCTAAGCGTGGTAAAGGCCTTAAGGGCCGTGACGGTTCTAGCGCGGCGGAACCGATACTCCCTTTTCAAGTGGTCCAGGGTATCTCTCTGCCAGTTGGAGTTCCTGTCATCGGACAGTCTCCTTGTGAGTTCGGTCTGTTTCTTCTCCTTTTTAGCCAATTTTCTAATATGCACTAAGCGAGACGCGAGGGCCCTAGTGATGGGCTTTTCAAATTGGAGACTCTGGTAGTCCGCTATTAGGAGCAACTGTATCGTTTTAATCAAGTTAAACTCCTCCTCACTCCATTTTGGGTGGGCAGGTACTTTCGGGGGGGGAGGGGGGGGAGGGGGAGACGCCATATTTGTTTTGAACCTATTAAGTTAAATTCTATTTAGTAAATCGCTAGTGCTATTACGTTCTATGAAGATGGACCGGAGCTCCTGGATTGGTCCTCTGGCGTAGTCTTCGTCTGTGTATTTGTTCTGTTGAGATTAGCCAGTGGTCAGTTGAGAAGCCTCGAGTGGGTCCTGTATTTCTATTATATAATATATATATATATATATATATACACATACATACACATATGCATATGCATATATATATGCATACATACACACACACACACATATCTACGCCTCCATCTAAAAACCATTGTGTTTAACCCCACATTTCCCCCTAGTTACATGGTGTCAATATGGCTCAGAGGCCCAGATATTGCACCAGCAACCAGAATTAGTATCACATTATACACTATTGTTTCAGCGAAAAGAAAACAACACTGAGGGCAAGATTCCATGTGAAGTCAGATGCAGCAGTCAAACATTTTAAACCATGCAAATTATATCTTTCACCATACACTATGTACAAGTAGCCTATACGTTTCAACGGGAGGCATGTTAAAGGTGCTGTACGTGATATTTCTTTGTTAAAATAAGTGTTAAATAGCTCTACATTATGACAGCCATCACTGATACAGAGTGTCTGGTCTTCAATAGGCTACTGTATTTGTAAATCTGGTATGTCATAAATGTATAGATGTAGCAGTATTGTCTATCTGTATGTCATGTGTGTCATATATGTTATGATGAATTGAAAATGGGGGACCCTGATGTAAACAAGACGAAAGTCTCTCTCTGGTCTGCATCCCCTTAACAATTGTGTGTATTGAGCTGTACTGTATTGTACCCATTCTGCAATCTGTTAATAACAACCAATCAATATTTAACAGATTGCAGAATGGGTACAATACAGTACAGCTCAATACAGACAATTGTTAAGGGGATGCAGACGTAACGTTAGCCCATTGCATGTTATTAAATGCCCGCACTGGTCTGTCTAATGAAATTACAACCGGTTTACATCCATTCATTCTGCTAGCATTACTGATTGGCACTGCCACATGCCACTGGATAACATGAGCTAGTGTTAGCTATCAAACCCCGTTAGCTCAAAGCTCCTCTTTCAACTTAAGCATTAAACAAAATGGCCCAGTCATCTATTCACCTTTGTTTAATACACACAGCGTTGTCTCTAATGTTATCTAACCACTGATAGCTCCCGATATGTGCTGGCTAAGTAGCGTGAGCTAACTGCTATACTGTTATAATGGCAAGTTCCATTGACGTTAGCATGTGTTGAACAGTTGTGAACGATGCATCTCTTTAATGCTCTTATGCTGACGTCATACTTGTCAGCTTGACAATTACGCAGCTGGTTCCAATAAAGGGATCATTGCCGGCTCACTTGTGAGATTCGGTCAGTGGTGTGTGAAACTGCAATGAAGTGTGTGGCGTCTTTTATTCCTCCTTAGTAGCCCAAGGCTGTCTAGACCTTTGCTGAAAATGGCTGCTGCGCCAACAGGTTATGGGCCCAGAAAGGATCTTGGAAGCCGATGGAATCGTTTGTGCTTTGACGGAGAGGAGAAAAACTATGAGTTGTGGGAAACAAAGTTTCTTGGCCACCTGCGTCTACAAGGGCTGAAAAGCACCATATTGAAAAAACCTGACAGTGACGGGGACGAAGAAGACGCAGACGCAGCCGCAACAAGAGCCGCAGAAGATGCTGACAAAAATGAAGAAGTCTACGCTGAACTTATTCAATTGTTGGACGATACAAGTTTGTCTCTGGTCATGAGAGATGCAGCGGACGATGGGAGAAAGGCGTTGAAGATTCTGAGGGATCACTACGCAAGTACAGGAAAACCACGTGTGATCAGCTTGTACACAGAGCTTACGTCTCTCCAGAAATATGCTAATGAAAGCATTACAGACTATATTATACGAGCAGAAACTGCTATCACAGCACTGAGGAATGCAGAAGAGATTTTAAGTGACGGTTTATTAATAGCGATGATTCTGAAGGGGCTGCCAGCGTCGTTTAAACCGTTTTCTATCCACATTACACAAAGTGATGAGAAGATCACCTTCGCCGAGTTCAAAACCAAGCTGAGGAGCTACGAGAGCACTGAGAAGTTCAGTGGGAGCTCAGTTGATGACAGCGTGATGAAAGTAAGAGGCAAAGACTTTGATGTGAAGCTGCTGACCTGTTATGCTTGCGGCCAAAAGGGCCATATGGCCCGCGAGTGCAAGGCTGCTGGTCACGGGGAACAACAGAGACAGTGGTGCCGTTTTTGCAGAAGTTCCACGCACAGAGATGCAAACTGCAGGCGGAGAGGACGACGAGACAACGTAAAACAGGCCGCGGATGAAGAGGACCACGACCACCACCACACATTCGCCTTCAAGGCCCGCGAACGACAGGTGGACGGCGACCCAGGCAATGGCCTGAAGCAAAGAGGGCTTATGGTCGACACCGGTGCTACATCGCACATAGTGACTGACGTGAGCAAGTTCAAAGACTTTGACGAGAGTTTCGAGCCACGAAAACATGTCCTGGAGTTGGCTGATGGAGTGAGGGCCTCTGGCATAGCGCTGAAGAGAGGTGCAGCCAAAGTTTGGCTGAAAGACAATACGGGTCGAGAGGTGGAGACGATGCTGACGGGGGCGCTGTACGTCCCATCCTTTCCCCAAGACATTTTCTCGGTCAAGGCAGCGACGACCAACGGAGCCACGGTTGTATTCAAGGAAGGACAGAACAAGCTCATTCATGAGAACGGTACGACATTTGATATTAAGGTGTATGATAGATTGTTTTATCTAAACACAGTTAATGATGAAAATGTTGATGAATGTCATGGGTGTTATGATATCAAAACATGGCACGAAATTCTAGGTCACTGTAACTACGAAGATGTGTTAAAATTGCAAAAAGTCACAGAGGGTATGACAATTAAAGGCAAAACTGATACATCTAATTTGACATGTGAAGTGTGCACAAAGGGTAAATTTGCTCAGAGCAGGAGCAGAGAGCCAGATGAAAGAGCAAAGGCTCCACTGCAGCTTGTACACACAGATTTGTCTGGACCTATAGATCCTACAGCTAAAGATGGGTTCAGATACACATTAGCATTTACTGATGACTATTCAGGAGCAGTTTTTGTTTATTTTTTGAAATCAAAGAGTGACACAGTCAAGGCTACTGAGAAGTACATTGCTGACGTTTCACCTTATGGAAAAATCAAATGCATGAGATCTGATAATGGTACAGAGTATACTTCTGGTCAATTTCAGTCATTGCTAAGTAGAAATGCCATCAGACATGAGACCTCAGCTCCTTATTCACCCCATCAAAATGGGACAGCTGAGAGAAATTGGAGAACATTGTTTGAAATGGCAAGATGCATGCTAATTGAGAGTGACCTACCAAAAGAGTTGTGGACATATGCAGTTATGACTGCTGCTGTCATTCGAAATAGGTGTTACAACAAGCGTGTAGGACAGACTCCATACTACATGTTAACAGGAAAGAAGCCTAACCTTTCAAAAATGAGAACATTTGGGTCACCATGCTATGCTTACAAGCAAAACAAGAAAAAGTTGGATTCAAGATGTGAAAAGGGTATTTTTGTAGGCTATGATAAGAACAGCCCTGCTTATTTGGTGTTTTATCCTGACACAGGAAAAGTACTTAAAAATAGGTTGGTCAAATTCATCACCAAGAGTGTCATTGAGAATCAGACTCAAACAGAGCAGGAAACAGGTGATGAAGATTTCAGTATGAGGAGAGCTGTAAACCACCTACCAAAAACTGAAAAGGCAAATGTACTCACAAAAGAGTCACAGGAGAATGAGATTTGTGATAACATTGAGACAGGTGAAGGCCAAAGTAGCCAGAGTACATCTTATCCACAAAGAGAAAGAAAACCTCCTCAATATTTCCAGAGTAAATCTTATCCACAAAGGGAAAGAAAACCTCCTCAATATTTGAAGGATTATGAGTGTAAAGTCGAATCTGATGACCAAGAAGAACTAACCCTTGATTACTGTTATAGAGTTATTTGTGATGTGCCCCAAACATTGGAGGAGGCTATGTCATCACCAAATTCTCAATTATGGACTAAAGCTATGGAAGAGGAAATGGATTCACTGAGGGAAAATGACACATTTACCCTGACCACACTGCCAGAAGGTAAACATGCAGTGGGGGGCAGATGGGTTTACACAGTGAAAGAGAACCCAGTTGAAACATGCAAAGCCAGGTATGTAGCAAAAGGCTATAGTCAAGTGTCTGGTATTGATTATAAGGAAACCTTTTCTCCAACCGCAAATATGACCTCTATACGTAGTCTAATGCAAATTGCAGTAGAACATAATTTGGAGTTGCATCAAATGGATGTTAAAACGGCATATTTACATGCTCCTATAGACTGTGAGTTGTTTATGGAGCAACCTGAAGGATTTGAGGTTAAGTCAGAGAAGGGGGAGAAACTGGTCTGTAAACTTAACAAATCACTGTATGGTCTGAAACAATCAGGACGGAATTGGAATAAAATGCTCCATGATTATCTAAGTGAAAATGGTTTTATCCAAAACCCGGCTGACCATTGTGTTTACAATAAACTAACATCTAAAGGTGAAAGGATTATTTTGATAATCTGGGTTGACGATCTTATCATTGCAGGAAGCAACAGTCAAACAATCCAAAATGTAAAAGACATTTTGGGAGCCAAATTTAAGATGAAAGATCTTGGCAAACTTAAGAACTTTCTAGGCATTGATTTCACACAGACAGATGGTGAAATAAAGATGAACCAGAAAAGGTACATCATGAAAATATTGCAAAGGTTTGACATGTCTGACTGCAAGGCAAGATCGACTCCATGTGAGTATAAACAACAATTTGACAATGAAGGTGAATCTGTTGATCAAAAGAGGTATCGTGAAGTGGTAGGCAGCTTGATTTATGTAATGACATGTACTAGACCTGATCTAAGTTTTATTGTCAGTAAGTTGTCTCAACACTTATCCGAACCAAAAGAACAGCATATGGTAACAGCAAAACATGTGTTGAGATACTTGAAGGGAACTGTAGACCAGGAGTTGTGTTACAAGAGAAGTGATTCAAAACTAAAACTTGTTGCATATTGTGATGCTGATTGGGCAGCAGATCAAAATGACAGACGGAGCACAACTGGGTACTGTTTTAGTCTATGTCAGACAGGACCTGTTATTTCCTGGAAATCTAAGAAACAGCCTACAGTTGCTTTATCCACATGTGAAGCAGAATATATGGCTTTGGCAGCTGCTACACAGGAAAGTTTTTATCTTGTGCAGTTATTAAAAGGAATGGATAGTGAAAATGATTATGCACCAGTGACAATCTTTGAGGATAACCAAGGGGCAATTGCACTTTCAAAGAATCCTGTGTGTCGCCAAAGGTGTAAACATGTTGACATTAAATATCATTTTGTTCGATCTGCAGTAAATGATGGAAACATTATTATTGAATACTGTCCAACAACAGAAATGGTAGCTGATATGTTAACCAAACCTGCAACAAAGGTCATGCTTGAAAAGTTTGTGTATTTTATTTTTGGTGTTGAAGGTTAAAAATGAAAGAAAAGAAAATGTAAATGTATGTCAAAGGTTTTATCAGAATAAGATCAAGTGGGGGTGTTGAACAGTTGTGAACGATGCATCTCTTTAATGCTCTTATGCTGACGTCATACTTGTCAGCTTGACAATTACGCAGCTGGTTCCAATAAAGGGATCATTGCCGGCTCACTTGTGAGATTCGGTCAGTGGTGTGTGAAACTGCAATGAAGTGTGTGGCGTCTTTTATTCCTCCTTAGTAGCCCAAGGCTGTCTAGACCTTTGCTGAAAATGGCTGCTGCGCCAACAGCATGCAGTGTGTAGCGTAGCATAGCATGATTCTAACGTTCGCTAATACATCGAAAGTCTTGGCTTGTACACTAAGGCATGCTTGTACACTAAATTAGTAGTCCGTTGTAGTTGTGATACAAACATAGCTCTCACCACTAGACTAAGCATGTCAATGTATTAACTAACGTTAAACTAATGCGGTAGTAGCTACTAGCGAGCTTAGCCACAATGCAAACACACAGTGACTGTAATTGTAATTCCATCGTGTATTCTGCATCACAAACCTGTTTCGGAGTCAGCTGGAACTGAAATCTGCGGTCTGTGTATATAGTTTTCGAATGAAAAATAACGAAAATGCGTAATCCGTTGTAGGAATAGTATAGAATCACTTTAGGTATGAAGTACCGGTCTTTTCTGTTCGAAGAGCAGAGAAAGACTGGCCGGGCCGGGGTCGAGACGTTTGATGTACGTCACTCACTGGGGCTTTGAAGTGTGTGACTACGGGAAGCCGTCTATTCTTCTGCTGAGCTCGAAAATACACATACCGCCACCTACTGCACTGGCAGTGTAAAAGTATGCGAGCTCACACGTGGAAAACCGTGGACGTCAGCGAATATTATGTGTTTAGTATATGTTGCGACGGTCGGATTGTTATTAAAAACGGAGCGATACTAGCTATGATGTGTAGGAGTTGGCGAAAATGAATTGATTGCTTTAAAAACGAAGAGAAATGTCATATTTACGCTGTTTAAAACGGGATGGCCAAAATCTTCAGTTTGGGCTTAACGTGTGACGTTAGATTCAATTTACGTGCGGGGAAGTGGTTTACGTAAGGATTAATGACATGACCTAAGGTTGGGTGAGAGGTGTGAATGTAACTGTGAAAGCAGATTTTAAAAAATCGAACTGGTTTGGCATATAATGACGAAGTTTGCCGATAAGAATGAACGTTTTCTACTTCCTGGTTTAGTTCAGTGGGGAATATCGACGTCTCTCATTGGTCTGTGTGCCTGGTATGACTCCTGGTATAACAATGTGACCTCCCATTGGCTTAGATGAATGAATGACGTCAGCAGAATAGTGACGTGCTACACTGGTTTGCGTGAAAGCAAGTCGGATAAAGTTTGAATGAATGAATGAATGAAAACTTTATTTAACAGATTGCAGAATGGGTACAATACAGTACAGCTCAATACACACAATTGTTAAGGGGATGCAGACCAGAGAACTTCTATATGAATTGAAAATGGGGGACCCTGATGGAAACAAGACAAACGTCTTTCTCAGGTCTGCATCCCCTTAACAATTGTATGTATTGAGCCGTACTGTATTGTACCCATTCTGCAATCTGTTAAATAAAGTTTTCATTCATTCATTCATTCAGAAAGACTTTCGTCTTGTTTACATCAGGGTCCCCCATTTTCTATTCATCAGGACATATATGAATGAATGAATGAATGAATGAAAACTTTATTTAACAGATTGCAGAATGGGTACAATACAGTACGGCTCAATACATACAATTGTTAAGGGGATGCAGACCTGAGAAAGACGCTTGTCTTGTTTCCATCAGGGTCCCCCATTTTCAATTCATATAGACATTTATGACATACACAACATACATGACATTTATGGCATAGGGACATATAGGTATTTAGTACTGATACATTTGTGACATAAACGGTATTCAAATATACAGTACTGTTACCCCTAGATCCTGACAGAGTATATATGATGGGGAGGGGACTGTACATTAGGAGGGGGTGGGTGGGTGGGAGAGAAATATACATACGGCGGGGAGGGAATATATACATGCGGTGGGGAGGAGACTGTCTATTAGGAGGTGGTGGGGGTTTTGGGCATTTACGGTGGCCAGTTTCGAATTGCAGCCTCCCGTAGGTGCTCTTTTAAGAGCGGTTTTGAATGTGGGTTGTGATTCACATTCCTTTACAGCTTTGGGTAGGGCGTTCCACATTGTTGTGGCATAATTGCGAAACGTGTTTAGTCCCTTGTTTGAGCCGAATCTGGGTTTAACATGATTTGTGGAGCTACCTCTGGTGTTGTGATCGTGGTATTCACTGACCTTTGGGAAATATTTTGCCATGTACATGGGTACCTTGGTCGTGTAGTGTGTCTTGTAGACCAGGCCCATTGCAAGTTGCTGTACTCTGTTGTCTACTCTAAGCCATCCTAGGTTGTCAAATTGGGCAGGGGTGAGGCGGGTTCTAGGAGTAAGGTCAAGCAGTAGTCTGACCCGTTTGTTTTGAGATGTTTGTAATTTTGTTTTTAGCGCCTTTGAGGTGCTTTGGTACCATGAGGTGCAAGCATAGTCATAGTACCCTTGAATGAGTGCTCCTGCCAGAGTCTTCAGGGTATTCTTGTTTACCAGAGAGGAGATCCGGTACAAGAATCTAGTTCGTTGGTTGACTTTTTTTTTATTACATTGGATGCCATTTTGTCACAGGAGAGATTAGCCTCTAGGATGGAACCCAGGTAGGTAATTTCATCTTTCCTTGTGACAATATTGTCACCCACTGTAACTGACAGAAGAACTTGACAGAAGATGTCGCAGATGACAGAAAAAGCAACTCAAATTGACATGCCATCCTTTGCATTTGGATCATACAGATGCGATCAGATTAGGCACAGCAAGTTAGACATTACAGCAAGCTTATATGTAACGGAGATGATAAATATTGTAATAACAGGACCAAAATCCAAACTATTCAGTCAGATAGCGATTTATTATGAAAATGCAATTACAATTTCAACAATAACTTTCCAGCACTTTATACACAATTGAAGCACATTTAAAACCTTGAAAACAGCACATTGAAATACAAGCATTTTTCAAGGATTTCCAGCACCACGTACGAACTTGGCTAGCTCAGGACAACGCTGATCAATGTCACTAAGAATTGCAAAATGGGGGACCTTGATGTTTTGAAGAGAGTGTCTTTCCTCAGCCTTGGAAAATAGCCAAAGTAACTCCACTACCAAAGAACTGTAAAGAGCCATTTACAGGTTCAAACAGTAGGCCCATTAGTATTTTACCAGTAATAGGTAGAATTGGAAGTAATTGGAAGGAATTGTGTTCAAGCAGATTCAAAAGTATTTAAACGAAAACAACATTAATTCTGATTTCCAGCATGCATACAAAGTAGGATACTCTACAGGAACTGCTTTAACATCTCTTACAGATAGCTGGCTACAGCTGATCGATAGGAAGTTAGTTGTGGGTACAGTGCTCTTGGATTTCGACATCATAGATCATGACCTATTATTATTGAAATTACACTGTACTGTATTGTATTGAAGACACTGCCATGGAATGGATGAGAAGCTACTTGTCTAATAGACAACAATGTGTTATATTTAATGGTTCCATGTCAAATATGGTAACACTCCAGTGTGGTATTCCCCAAGGAAGTTGTCTTGGACCCCTCCTTTACTCTATATTTGTAAATGATATGCCTTATGTATTGGAAAGTGCAGGTACAGCGATTTATGCTGATGATACAACTATATATGCATCCGCTGAGAGCACAGAACAAGTGAATAAGATACTTCAGAGTGAATTATTTATGATTTCGAATTGGATAACTGAAAACAGACTCAAATTAAATGTAGCAAAAACAAAATGTCGCTTCTCGGGTCACATCTCGCTGAGGCGTCCGCGTGAGCCCACCTCGGATCGGAGGCTACCTGGTTGATCCTGCCAGTAGCATATGCTTGTCTCAAAGATTAAGCCATGCAAGTCTAAGTACACATGGCCGATACAGTGAAACTGCGAATGGCTCATTAAATCAGTTATGGTTCCTTTGGACGTTCACCTGTTACTTGGATAACTGTGGCAATTCTAGAGCTAATACATGCAAACATGACTCTGGTCCTCTTTGGAGCTCAGCTGGTCCTGGATGTAAGTCAGCTGCTCTGGGACCGGCGGGTGTCCAGGGAGCTGCTCAGCCCCTTGCCCATGCCCAGCTCTGGGTAGGACTCCACCAGACTCCCAGGCTTCGGGGACATCAGCACTGGGCCTGGAGGTCACAGGGAAAAAAGGCAGAAACCCGTCATTAGTCATTAGGATGTGGTCCAGGGCGCCTGTAGCTGTTCCGCAACCATTGCTATTTCCGGGGTAGGCCTGATTGGCCACACTATTACACTATTACACACTATTACACTATTACACACTATTACACTATTACACACTATTACACACTATTACACACTATTACACTATTACACTATTACACACTATTACACTATTACACACTATTTTTCCGGTTTTCGGACTTTTCCGAGTTTTTGAACTTTTTCGGATTTTTGATGTTTCCGAGTATTCGGATTTTTCAGAGTTTTTGGGTTTTCGGACTTTTCCGAGTTTTTGAACTTTTTCGGATTTTTGATGTTTCCGAGTTTTCGGAATTTTCCGAGTTTTTGCATTTTTCCGGGTTTTCGGGTTTTCGGACTTTTCCGAATTTTTGAACTTTTTCGGATTTTTGATGTTTCCGAGTTTTCGGATTTTTCCGGGTTTTCGGACTTTTCCGAGTTTTTGAACTTTTTCGGATTTTTGATGTTTCCGAGTTTTCGGATTTTTCCGAGTTTTTGAACTTTTTCGGATTTTTGATGTTTCCGAGTTTTAGAAATTTTCCGAGTTTTTGGATTTTTCCGAGTTTTCGGACTTTTCCGAGTTTTTGAACTTTTTCGGATTTTTGATGTTTCCGAGTTTTCGGATTTTTCCGAGTTTTGGGATTTTTCGGAGTTTTGGAACTTTTTAGATTTTTCCGAGTTTTCGGATTTTTCCGAGTTTTCGGGTTTTGGGATTTTTCCGAGTTTTTGAACTTTTTCGGATTTTAGATTTTTCCGAGTTTTGGGATTTTTTCGAGTTTTCGGATTTTTCCGATCAACATCGACCAATGGCACAATCCGCAAGTCTCTACGACAAACAGTTCAAGAGATACACTGAGGGGGTGTGGCCTAAGGGGGCGTGGTCTAAGGATCGGGGGAGTGGTCAACATCGACCAATGAAAGGTGGTCAACATCGACCAATGGCACAATCCCCAAGTCTCTACGACAAACGGTTCAAGAGATACACTGAGGGGGTGTGGCCTAAGGGGGCGCGGCCTAAGGATCGGGGGAGTGGTCAACATCGACCAATGAAAGGTGGTCAACAGGGGGAGTGGTCAACATCGACCAATGAAAGGTGGTCAACATCGACTAATGGCACAATCCGCAAGTCTCTACGACAAACGGTTCAAGAGATACACTGAGGGGGTGTGGCCTAAGGGGGCGTGGTCTAAGGATCGGGGGAGTGGTCAACATCGACCAATGAAAGGGGGTCAACATGGACCAATGAAAAATGAAAGAGGATATCCCTACTGAGTACAATGACACAACCCACAAGACAGAGGGCGCTGTCAGCAATTCAGTAGTGCAACACAGTGATGGCCAATGATGGGTTAAGTGGATGATGTCATTGGCAGCTCAGCCACGAGCCACACAGCTGAACCAATCATGAGTGAGCCATGAGCCACACAGGTGAAGCAATCACTATGACTTGCATATTTTCTATCTAATGCATTTCTATGGAGGCAGATGCATGACTGCATTGTCACATTGATTAAAAGAAAACTATAAGAGATGAAGCGTTGTGACGCACACATGAGCACTACAACGAGTAGGCGAAGGGTTGTGCGCGATATTGTGACATTCGTGCGATATTGTGGCACTCCTTCGGCGATCGGAACAGAAGGCTAAAAAATAGTGTGAAAAATGTGATTTCTAGAGTGCGATTGCATGGCGGTCAATGGGGAGGAGAACCTTCAAACAAATGGTCGTCAGTTGAGATAGAAATGTCCAATTCCATTTATTTTTCTTTTGTGAGCGGGTTGACAGCCGTGTCATCGTTTTGATGTGTTTGTTTTATTTCTACGTCCAAAATTGAGATCACACTCGCAATTCACCCAAGGTAGGGGGAAAAAGATTATTTCAGCTGCTACACTCTAAAATGCAATGCATTCCCAATGGGACCGAAATTTTACCGTTTAAAGTCGATTCGTAGCCAGACGGTGCGGTGAAACTTTTACGGGTTCGAGACCGGTGTTGCCATAGGCAAGCCGCTCGTTTTGATACCTTTCACGTGTATGGGGCGCGAACGCTTACGTGTTGCAAAGTGTTTGCAAAATCGGTGGAATAAAGAATAAAGAATAAATAAAAAGAGTATGGATATGTATAGTGTGGGTGGCAACCTGGCTTCGCCAGGTCACCCACACTAAGACTTTTCCGAGTTTTTGAACTTTTTCGGATTTTTGATGTTTCCGAGTTTTCGGATTTTTCCGAGTTTTGGGATTTTTCGGAGTTTTGGAACTTTTTAGATTTTTCCGAGTTTTCGGATTTTTCCGAGTTTTCGGGTTTTGGGATTTTTCCGAGTTTTTGAACTTTTTCGGATTTTAGATTTTTCCGAGTTTTGGGATTTTTTCGAGTTTTCGGATTTTTCCGATCAACATCGACCAATGGCACAATCCGCAAGTCTCTACGACAAACAGTTCAAGAGATACACTGAGGGGGTGTGGCCTAAGGGGGCGTGGTCTAAGGATCGGGGGAGTGGTCAACATCGACCAATGAAAGGTGGTCAACATCGACCAATGGCACAATCCCCAAGTCTCTACGACAAACGGTTCAAGAGATACACTGAGGGGGTGTGGCCTAAGGGGGCGCGGCCTAAGGATCGGGGGAGTGGTCAACATCGACCAATGAAAGGTGGTCAACAGGGGGAGTGGTCAACATCGACCAATGAAAGGTGGTCAACATCGACTAATGGCACAATCCGCAAGTCTCTACGACAAACGGTTCAAGAGATACACTGAGGGGGTGTGGCCTAAGGGGGCGTGGTCTAAGGATCGGGGGAGTGGTCAACATCGACCAATGAAAGGGGGTCAACATGGACCAATGAAAAATGAAAGAGGATATCCCTACTGAGTACAATGACACAACCCACAAGACAGAGGGCGCTGTCAGCAATTCAGTAGTGCAACACAGTGATGGCCAATGATGGGTTAAGTGGATGATGTCATTGGCAGCTCAGCCACGAGCCACACAGCTGAACCAATCATGAGTGAGCCATGAGCCACACAGGTGAAGCAATCACTATGACTTGCATATTTTCTATCTAATGCATTTCTATGGAGGCAGATGCATGACTGCATTGTCACATTGATTAAAAGAAAACTATAAGAGATGAAGCGTTGTGACGCGCACATGAGCACTACAACGAGTAGGCGAAGGGTTGTGCGCGATATTGTGACATTCGTGCGATATTGTGGCACTCCTTCGGCGATCGGAACAGAAGGCTAAAAAATAGTGTGAAAAATGTGATTTCTAGAGTGCGATTGCATGGCGGTCAATGGGGAGGAGAACCTTCAAACAAATGGTCGTCAGTTGAGATAGAAATGTCCAATTCCATTTATTTTTCTTTTGTGAGCGGGTTGACAGCCGTGTCATCGTTTTGATGTGTTTGTTTTATTTCTACGTCCAAAATTGAGATCACACTCGCAATTCACCCAAGGTAGGGGGAAAAAGATTATTTCAGCTGCTACACTCTAAAATGCAATGCATTCCCAATGGGACCGAAATTTTACCGTTTAAAGTCGATTCGTAGCCAGACGGTGCGGTGAAACTTTTACGGGTTCGAGACCGGTGTTGCCATAGGCAAGCCGCTCGTTTTGATACCTTTCACGTGTATGGGGCGCGAACGCTTACGTGTTGCAAAGTGTTTGCAAAATCGGTGGAATAAAGAATAAAGAATAAATAAAAAGAGTATGGATATGTATAGTGTGGGTGGCAACCTGGCTTCGCCAGGTCACCCACACTAACTAGACAATTCCGCGCAGGGGAAATTGTGAAAGTGTGGGTGACGCCTGTGCACCGCCGGCCAACGGGGGAGAGGGTCTCTCGCGAGTCTCTATGACAAACGGTTCAAAGGATACAAAAAGGGGGCGCGGCCTAAGGATCGGGGGAGTGGTCAACATAGACCAATCAAAGAGGATATCCCTACTGAGTGCAATGACACAACCCGCAACACTATTACACTATTACACAATATTACACTATTACACACTATTACACTATTACACACTATTACACACTATTACACTATTACACACTATTACACTATTACACACTATTACACACTATTACACTATTACACACTATTACACTATTACACACTATAACACTATTACACTATTACACTATTACACACTATTACACTATTACACACTATTACACTATTACACTATTACACTATTACACAATATTACACTATTACACACTATTACACTATTACACTATTACACACTATTACACTATTACACACTATTACACACTATTACACACTATTACACTATTACACACTATTACACTATTACACACTATTACACTATTACACACTATTACACTATTACACTATTACACACTATTACACTATTACACTATTACACACTATTACACACTATTACACTATTACACACTTACACACTATTACACTATTACACACTATTACACTATTACACTATTACACTATTACACTATTACACACTATTACACTATTACACTATTACACACTATTACACTATTACACACTATTACACTATTACACACTATTACACTATTACACACTATTACACTATTACACACTATTACACTATTACACTATTACACACTATTACACTATTACACACTATTACACTATTACACACTATTACACTATTACACTATTACACACTATTACACACTATTACACTATTACACACTATTACACTATTACACACTATTACACTATTACACTATTACACACTATTACACTATTACACACTATTACACTATTACACACTATTACACTATTACACTATTACACACTATTACACTATTACACACTATTACACTATTACACACTATTACACTATTACACTATTACACACTATTACACTATTACACTATTACACACTATTACACACTATTACACTATTACACTATTACACACTATTACACACTATTACACTATTACACACTATTACACTATTACACTATTACACACTATTACACTATTACACACTATTACACTATTACACACTATTACACACTATTACACTATTACACTATTACACACTATTACACTATTACACACTATTACACTATTACACTATTACACACTATTACACTATTACACTATTACACAATATTACACTATTACACACTATTACACTATTACACTATTACACACTTACACACTATTACACTATTACACACTATTACACTATTACACTATTACACTATTACACACTATTACACTATTACACACTATTACACTATTACACACTATTACACTATTACACACTATTACACTATTACACTATTACACACTATTACACTATTACACTATTACACACTATTACACACTATTACACTATTACACTATTACACTATTACACACTATTACACTATTACACTATTACACACTATTACACTATTACACTATTACACACTATTACACTATTACACACTATTACACTATTACACACTATTACACTATTACACTATTACACACTATTACACTATTAGACACTATTACACTATTACACACTATTACACTATTACACACTATTACACTATTACACACTATTACACTATTACACTATTACACACTATTACACTATTACACACTATTACACTATTACACACTATTACACACTATTACAAACTATTACACTATTACACTATTACACACTATTACACTATTACACACTATTACACTATTACACTATTACACACTATTACACTATTACACTATTACACTATTACACACTATTACACTATTACACACTATTACACACTATTACACTATTACACACTATTACACTATTACACTATTACACACTATTACACTATTACACTATTACACACTATTACACTATTACACACTATTACACTATTACACTATTACACTATTACACACTATTACACTATTAGACACTATTACACTATTACACACTATTACACTATTACACACTATTACACTATTACACTATTACACACTATTACACACTATTACACTATTACACACTATTACACTATTACACTATTACACACTATTACACTATTACACTATTACACACTATTACACTATTAGACACTATTACACTATTACACACTATTACACTATTACACTATTACACACTATTACACACTATTACACTATTACACACTATTACACTATTACACACTATTACACTATTACACTATTACACAATATTACACTATTACACACTATTACACTATTACACACTATTACACACTATTACACTATTACACTATTACACTATTACACACTATTACACACTATTACACTATTACACTATTACACACTATTACACTATTACACCGAGTACAATGGCACAATCCGCAAGTCTCTACGACAAACGGTTCAAGAGATACACTGAGGGGGTGTGGCCTAAGGGGGCGTGGTCTAAGGATCGGGGGAGTGGTCAACATCGACCAATGAAAGGGGGTCAACATGGACCAATGAAAAATGAAAGAGGATATCCCTACTGAGTACAATGACACAACCCACAAGACAGAGGGCGCTGTCAGCAATTCAGTAGTGCAACACAGTGATGGCCAATGATGGGTTAAGTGGATGATGTCATTGGCAGCTCAGCCACGAGCCACACAGCTGAACCAATCATGAGTGAGCCATGAGCCACACAGGTGAAGCAATCACTATGACTTGCATATTTTCTATCCAATGCATTTCTATGGAGGCAGATGCATGACTGCATTGTCACATTGATTAAAAGAAAACTATAAGAGATGAAGCGTTGTGACGCGCACATGAGCACTACAACGAGTAGGCGAAGGGTTGTGCGCGATATTGTGACATTCGTGCGATATTGTGGCACT
Source organism: Notolepis coatsorum (assembly GCF_963971535.1). Lineage (NCBI taxonomy): Eukaryota > Metazoa > Chordata > Actinopteri > Aulopiformes > Paralepididae > Notolepis > Notolepis coatsorum. Next base: position 42,826 of record NW_028171624.1, read on the forward strand.
CCTTCGGCGATCGGAACAGAAGGCTAAAAAATAGTGTGAAAAATGTGATTTCTAGAGTGCGATTGCATGGCGGTCAATGGGGAGGAGAACCTTCAAACAAATGGTCGTCAGTTGAGATAGAAATGTCCAATTCCATTTATTTTTCTTTTGTGAGCGGGTTGACAGCCGTGTCATCGTTTTGATGTGTTTGTTTTATTTCTACGTCCAAAATTGAGATCACACTCGCAATTCACCCAAGGTAGGGGGAAAAAGATTATTTCAGCTGCTACACTCTAAAATGCAATGCATTCCCAATGGGACCGAAATTTTACCGTTTAAAGTCGATTCGTAGCCAGACGGTGCGGTGAAACTTTACGAGTTCGGAGACCGGTGTTGCCATAGGCAAGCCGCTCGTTTTGATACCTTTCACGTGTATGGGGCGCGAACGCTTACATGTTGCAAAGTGTTTGCAAAATCGGTGGAATAAAGAATAAAGAATAATAAAAAGAGTATGGATATGTATAGTGTGGGTGGCAACCTGGCTTCGCCAGGTCACCCACACTAACTAGACAATTCCGCGCGGGGGAAATTGTGAAAGTGTGGGTGACGCCTGTGCACCGCCGGCCAACGGGGGAGAGGGTCTCTCGCGAGTCTCTATGACAAACGGTTCAAAGGATACAAAAAGGGGGCGCGGCCTAAGGATCGGGGGAGTGGTCAACATAGACCATTTGAAGATGACTACAGATGTGATTTTATTAACTATAACACAAACTCCCTTTCGTGTTGTATTATTTAATACTCACCCTTTCTCATGGCACCATGTGTCCAAGAAGTGGCAGATCAAACTAAATGATCTATTACACACTATTACACTATTACACACTATTACACACTATTACACTATTACACACTATTACACTATTACACACTATTACACTATTACACACTATTACACACTATTACACACTATTACACTATTACACACTATTACACTATTACACTATTACACTATTACACACTATTACACTATTACACACTATTACACTATTACACACTATTACACTATTACACACTATTACACACTATTACACTATTACACACTATTACACTATTACACTATTACACACTATTACACTATTACACTATTACACACTATTACACTATTACACTATTACACACTATTACACTATTACACTATTACACACTATTACACTATTACACACTATTACACTATTACACACTATTACACACTATTACACTATTACACTATTACACACTATTACACTATTACACACTATTACACTATTACACACTATTACACTATTACACTATTACACACTATTACACTATTACACACTATTACACTATTACACTATTACACACTATTACACTATTACACTATTACACACTATTACACACTATTACACTATTACACACTATTACACACTATTACACTATTACACTATTACACACTATTACACTATTACACTATTACACACTATTACACTATTACACACTATTACACACTATTACACACTATTACACTATTACACACTATTACACACTATTACACTATTACACACTATTACACTATTACACTATTACACACTATTACACTATTACACACTATAACACTATTACACTATTACACACTATTACACTATTACACACTATTGCACTATTACACTATTACACTATTACACACTATTACACTATTACACACTATTACACTATTACACTATTACACACTATTACACTATTACACTATTACACACTATTACACTATTACACACTATTACACTATTCCACACTATTACACTATTACACACTATTACACTATTACACTATTACACACTATTACACTATTACACACTATTACACTATTACACACTATTACACACTATTACACTATTACACTATTACACACTATTACACTATTACACACTATTACACACTATTACACACTATTACACTATTACACACTATTACACTATTACACTATTACACTATTACACACTATTACACTATTACACACTATTACACTATTACACACTATTACACTATTACACACTATTACACACTATTACACTATTACACACTATTACACTATTACACACTATTACACTATTACACTATTACACACTATTACACTATTACACTATTACACACTATTACACTATTACACTATTACACACTATTACACTATTACACTATTACACACTATTACACTATTACACACTATTACACTATTACACACTATTACACACTATTACACTATTACACTATTACACACTATTACACTATTACACACTATTACACTATTACACACTATTACACTATTACACTATTACACACTATTACACTATTACACACTATTACACTATTACACTATTACACACTATTACACTATTACACTATTACACACTATTACACACTATTACACTATTACACACTATTACACACTATTACACTATTACACTATTACACACTATTACACTATTACACTATTACACACTATTACACTATTACACACTATTACACACTATTACACACTATTACACTATTACACACTATTACACACTATTACACTATTACACACTATTACACTATTACACTATTACACACTATTACACTATTACACACTATAACACTATTACACTATTACACACTATTACACTATTACACACTATTGCACTATTACACTATTACACTATTACACACTATTACACTATTACACACTATTACACTATTACACTATTACACACTATTACACTATTACACTATTACACACTATTACACTATTACACACTATTACACTATTCCACACTATTACACTATTACACACTATTACACTATTACACTATTACACACTATTACACTATTACACACTATTACACTATTACACACTATTACACACTATTACACTATTACACTATTACACACTATTACACTATTACACACTATTACACTATTACACACTATTACACTATTACACTATTACACACTATTACACTATTACACACTATTACACTATTACACTATTACACACTATTACACTATTACACTATTACACACTATTACACACTATTACACTATTACACACTATTACACACTATTACACTATTACACTATTACACACTATTACACTATTACACTATTACACACTATTACACTATTACACACTATTACACACTATTACACACTATTACACTATTACACACTATTACACACTATTACACTATTACACACTATTACACTATTACACTATTACACACTATTACACTATTACACACTATAACACTATTACACTATTACACACTATTACACTATTACACACTATTGCACTATTACACTATTACACTATTACACACTATTACACTATTACACACTATTACACTATTACACTATTACACACTATTACACTATTACACTATTACACACTATTACACTATTACACACTATTACACTATTCCACACTATTACACTATTACACACTATTACACTATTACACTATTACACACTATTACACTATTACACACTATTACACTATTACACACTATTACACTATTACACTATTACACACTATTACACTATTACACACTATTACACTATTACACACTATTACACTATTACACTATTACACACTATTACACTATTACACACTATTACACACTATTACACTATTACACACTATTACACTATTACACTATTACACACTATTACACTATTACACTATTACACACTATTACACTATTACACACTATTACACTATTACACACTATTACACTATTACACACTATTACACTATTACACTATTACACACTATTACACACTATTACACTATTACACACTATTACACTATTACACTATTACACACTATTACACACTATTACACTATTACACTATTACACACTATTACACTATTACATGATTACACACTATTACACTATTACACACTATTACACTATTACACACTATTACACACTATTACACTATTACACACTATTACACACTATTACACTATTACACTATTACACACTTACACACTATTACACTATTACACTCTTACACACTATTTTTCCGGTTTTCGGACTTTTCCGAGTTTTTGAACTTTTTCGGATTTTTGATGTTTCCGAGTATTTGGAATTTTCCGAGTTTTTGCATTTTTCCGGGTTTTCGGGTTTTCGGATTTTTCCGAATTTTTGAACTTTTTCGGATTTTTGATGTTTCCGAGTTTTCGAATTTTTCCGAGTTTTTGGATTTTTCCGAGTTTTCAGGTTTTCGGACTTTTCCGAGTTTTTGAACTTTTTCGGATTTTTGATGTTTCCGAGTTTTCGGATTTTTCCGAGTTTTTGAACTTTTTCGGATTTTTGATGTTTCCGAGTTTTCGGAATTTTCCGAGTTTTTGGATTTTTCCGAGTTTTCGGGTTTTCCCGAGTTTTTGAACTTTTTCGGATTTTTGATGTTTCCGAGTTTTCGGATTTTTCGGATTTTTCCGAGTTTTTGGGTTTTGGGATTTTTCCGAGTTTTTGAACTTTTTCGGATTTTAGATTTTTCCGAGTTTTTGGATTTTTCCGAGTTTTCGGGTTTTCGGACTTTTCCGAGTTTTTGAACTTTTTCGGATTTTTGATGTTTCCGAGTTTTCGGATTTTTCGGATTTTTCCGAGTTTTTGGGTTTTGGGATTTTTCCGAGTTTTTGAACTTTTTCGGATTTTAGATTTTTCCGAGTTTTGGGATTTTTCCGAGTTTTCGGATTTTTCCGGTTTTTTTAAAGGGGGTGTGGCCTAAGGGGGCGTGGTCTAAGGATCGGGGGAGTGGTCAACATCGACCAATGAAAGGTGGTCAACATCGACCAATGGCACAATCCGCAAGTCTCTACGACAAACGGTTCAAGAGATACACTGAGGGGGTGTGGCCTAAGGGGGCGTGGTCTAAGGATCGGGGGAGTGGTCAACATCGACCAATGAAAGGGGGTCAACATGGACCAATGAAAAATGAAAGAGGATATCCCTACTGAGTACAATGGCACAATCCGCAAGTCTCTACGACAAACGGTTCAAGAGATACACTGAGGGGGTGTGGCCTAAGGGGGCGTGGTCTAAGGATCGGGGGAGTGGTCAACATCGACCAATGAAAGGGGGTCAACATGGACCAATGAAAAATGAAAGAGGATATCCCTACTGAGTACAATGACACAACCCACAAGACAGAGGGCGCTGTCAGCAATTCAGTACTGCAACACAGTGATGGCCAATGATGGGTTAAGTGGATGATGTCATTGGCAGCTCAGCCACGAGCCACACAGCTGAACCAATCATGAGTGAGCCATGAGCCACACAGGTGAAGCAATCACTATGACTTGCATATTTTCTATTCAATGCATTTCTATGGAGGCAGATGCATGACTGCATTGTCACATTGATTAAAAGAAAACTATAAGAGATGAAGCGTTGTGACGCGCACATGAGCACTACAACGAGTAGGCGAAGGGTTGTGCGCGATATTGTGACATTCGTGCGATATTGTGGCACTCCTTCGGCGATCGGAACAGAAGGCTAAAAAATAGTGTGAAAAATGTGATTTCTAGAGTGCGATTGCATGGCGGTCAATGGGGAGGAGAACCTTCAAACAAATGGTCGTCAGTTGAGATAGAAATGTCCAATTCCATTTATTTTTCTTTTGTGAGCGGGTTGACAGCCGTGTCATCGTTTTGATGTGTTTGTTTTATTTCTATGTCCAAAATTGAGATCACACTCGCAATTCACCCAAGGTAGGGGGAAAAAGATTATTTCAGCTGCTACACTCTAAAATGCAATGCATTCCCAATGGGACCGAAATTTTACCGTTTAAAGTCGATTCGTAGCCAGACGGTGCGGTGAAACTTTACGAGTTCGGAGACCGGTGTTGCCATAGGCAAGCCGCTCGTTTTGATACCTTTCACGTGTATGGGGCGCGAACGCTTACGTGTTGCAAAGTGTTTGCAAAATCGGTGGAATAAAGAATAAAGAATAACTAGACAATTCCGCGCGGGGGAAATTGTGAAAGTGTGGGTGACGCCTGTGCACCGCCGGCCAACGGGGGAGAGGGTCTCTCGCGAGTCTCTATGACAAACGGTTCAAAGGATACAGAAAGGGGGCGCGGCCTAAGGATCGGCGGAGTGGTCAACATAGACCAATCAAAGAGGATATCGCTACTGAGTGCAATGACACAACCCGCAACACTATTACACTATTACACAATATTACACTATTACACACTATTACACACTATTACACACTATTACACACTATTACACTATTACACACTATTACACTATTACACACTATTACACACTATTACACTATTACACACTATTACAATATTACACTATTACACACTATTACACACTATTACACTATTACACACTATTACACTATTACACACTATTACACACTATTACACACTATTACACTATTACACTATTACACTATTACACAATATTACACTATTACACACTATTACACTATTACACTATTACACACTATTACACTATTACACTATTACACACTATTACACTATTACACACTATTACACTATTACACACTATTACACTATTACACACTATTACACTATTACACTATTACACACTATTACACTATTACACACTATTACACTATTACACTATTACACACTATTACACTATTACACACTATTACACTATTACACACTATTACACTATTACACTATTACACACTATTACACTATTACACACTATTACACTATTACACACTATTACACTATTACACTATTACACTATTACACACTATTACACTATTACACACTATTACACTATTACACACTATTACACTATTACACTATTACACACTATTACACTATTACACACTATTACACTATTACACTATTACACACTATTACACTATTACACACTATTACACTATTACACTATTACACACTATTACACTATTACACACTATTACACTATTACACACTATTACACTATTACACACTATTACACTATTACACTATTACACACTATTACACACTATTACACTATTACACACTATTACACTATTACACTATTACACTATTACACACTATTACACTATTACACTATTACACACTATTACACTATTACACACTATTACAATATTACACACTATTACACTATTACACTATTACACACTATTACACTATTACACACTATTACACTATTACACACTATTACACACTATTACACTATTACACACTATTACACTATTACACAGTATTACACTATTACACTATTACACTATTACACAATATTACACTATTACACACTATCACACTATTACACTATTACACACTATTACACTATTACACACTATTACACTATTACACTATTACACTATTACACACTATTACACTATTACACACTATTACACTATTACACACTATTACACACTATTACACTATTACACACTATTACACTATTACACACTATTACACACTATTACACTATTACACACTATTACACTATTACACTATTACACAATATTACACTATTACACACTATTACACTATTACACTATTACACTATTACACACTATTACACTATTACACACTATTACACTATTACACAATATTACACTATTACACACTATTACACACTATTACACTATTACACACTATTACACTATTACACACTATTACACTATTACACACTATTACACTATTACACACTATTACACTATTACACTATTACACTATTACACACTATTACACTATTACACACTATTACACTATTACACACTATTACACACTATTACACTATTACACACTATTACACACTATTACACTATTACACACTATTACACTATTACACACTATTACACACTATTACACACTATTACACTATTACACACTATTACACTATTACACTATTACACACTATTACACTATTACACTATTACACTATTACACACTATTACACTATTACACACTATTACACACTATTACACTATTACACACTATTACACTATTACACTATTACACTATTACACACTATTACACTATTACACTATTACACACTATTACACTATTACACTATTACACACTATTACACTATTACACACTATTACACTATTACACACTATTACACTATTACACACTATTACACTATTACACTATTACACACTATTACACTATTACACACTATTACACTATTACACTATTACACACTATTACCCTATTACACTATTACACACTATTACACTATTACACTATTACACACTATTACACTATTAGACACTATTACACTATTACACACTATTACACTATTACACTATTACACACTATTACACACTATTACACTATTACACACTATTACACTATTACACTATTACACACTATTACACTATTACACACTATTACACTATTACACTATTACACAATATTACACTATTACACACTATTACACTATTACACACTATTACACACTATTACACTATTACACACTATTACACTATTACACTATTACACACTATTACACTATTACACACTATTACACTATTACACCGAGTACAATGGCACAATCCGCAAGTCTCTACGACAAACGGTTCAAGAGATACACTGAGGGGGTGTGGCCTAAGGGGGCGTGGTCTAAGGATCGGGGGAGTGGTCAACATCGACCAATGAAAGGTGGTCAACATCGACCAATGGCACAATCCCCAAGTCTCTACGACAAACGGTTCAAGAGATACACTGAGGGTGTGTGGCCTAAGGGGGCGTGGTCTAAGGATCGGGGGAGTGGTCAACATCGACCAATGAAAGGTGGTCAACAGGGGGAGTGGTCAACATCGACCAATGAAAGGTGGTCAACATCGACCAATGGCACAATCCGCAAGTCTCTACGACAAACGGTTCAAGAGATACACTGAGGGGGTGTGGCCTAAGGGGGCGTGGTCTAAGGATCGGGGGAGTGGTCAACATCGACCAATGAAAGGGGGTCAACATGGACCAATGAAAAATGAAAGAGGATATCCCTACTGAGTACAATGACACAACCCACAAGACAGAGGGCGCTGTCAGCAATTCAGTACTGCAACACAGTGATGGCCAATGATGGGTTAAGTGGATGATGTCATTGGCAGCTCAGCCACGAGCCACACAGCTGAACCAATCATGAGTGAGCCATGAGCCACACAGGTGAAGCAATCACTATGACTTGCATATTTTCTATTCAATGCATTTCTATGGAGGCAGATGCATGACTGCATTGTCACATTGATTAAAAGAAAACTATAAGAGATGAAGCGTTGTGACGCGCACATGAGCACTACAACGAGTAGGCGAAGGGTTGTGCGCGATATTGTGACATTCGTGCGATATTGTGGCACTCCTTCGGCGATCGGAACAGAAGGCTAAAAAATAGTGTGAAAAATGTGATTTCTAGAGTGCGATTGCATGGCGGTCAATGGGGAGGAGAACCTTCAAACAAATGGTCGTCAGTTGAGATAGAAATGTCCAATTCCATTTATTTTTCTTTTGTGAGCGGGTTGACAGCCGTGTCATCGTTTTGATGTGTTTGTTTTATTTCTATGTCCAAAATTGAGATCACACTCGCAATTCACCCAAGGTAGGGGGAAAAAGATTATTTCAGCTGCTACACTCTAAAATGCAATGCATTCCCAATGGGACCGAAATTTTACCGTTTAAAGTCGATTCGTAGCCAGACGGTGCGGTGAAACTTTACGAGTTCGGAGACCGGTGTTGCCATAGGCAAGCCGCTCGTTTTGATACCTTTCACGTGTATGGGGCGCGAACGCTTACGTGTTGCAAAGTGTTTGCAAAATCGGTGGAATAAAGAATAAAGAATAACTAGACAATTCCGCGCGGGGGAAATTGTGAAAGTGTGGGTGACGCCTGTGCACCGCCGGCCAACGGGGGAGAGGGTCTCTCGCGAGTCTCTATGACAAACGGTTCAAAGGATACAGAAAGGGGGCGCGGCCTAAGGATCGGGGGAGTGGTCAACATAGACCAATCAAAGAGGATATCGCTACTGAGTGCAATGACACAACCCGCAACACTATTACACTATTACACAATATTACACTATTACACACTATTACACACTATTACACACTATTACACACTATTACACTATTACACACTATTACACTATTACACACTATTACACACTATTACACTATTACACACTATTACAATATTACACTATTACACACTATTACACACTATTACACTATTACACACTATTACACTATTACACACTATTACACACTATTACACACTATTACACTATTACACTATTACACTATTACACAATATTACACTATTACACACTATTACACTATTACACTATTACACTATTACACACTATTACACTATTACACTATTACACACTATTACACTATTACACACTATTACACTATTACACACTATTACACTATTACACACTATTACACTATTACACTATTACACACTATTACACTATTACACACTATTACACTATTACACTATTACACACTATTACACTATTACACACTATTACACTATTACACACTATTACACTATTACACTATTACACACTATTACACTATTACACACTATTACACTATTACACACTATTACACTATTACACTATTACACTATTACACACTATTACACTATTACACACTATTACACTATTACACACTATTACACTATTACACTATTACACACTATTACACACTATTACACTATTACACTATTACACACTATTACACTATTACACACTATTACACTATTACACTATTACACACTATTACACTATTACACACTATTACACTATTACACACTATTACACTATTACACACTATTACACTATTACACTATTACACACTATTACACACTATTACACTATTACACACTATTACACTATTACACTATTACACTATTACACACTATTACACTATTACACTATTACACACTATTACACTATTACACACTATTACAATATTACACACTATTACACTATTACACTATTACACACTATTACACTATTACACACTATTACACTATTACACACTATTACACACTATTACACTATTACACACTATTACACTATTACACAGTATTACACTATTACACTATTACACTATTACACAATATTACACTATTACACACTATCACACTATTACACTATTACACACTATTACACTATTACACACTATTACACTATTACACTATTACACTATTACACACTATTACACTATTACACACTATTACACTATTACACACTATTACACACTATTACACTATTACACACTATTACACTATTACACACTATTACACACTATTACACTATTACACACTATTACACTATTACACTATTACACAATATTACACTATTACACACTATTACACTATTACACTATTACACTATTACACACTATTACACTATTACACACTATTACACTATTACACAATATTACACTATTACACACTATTACACACTATTACACTATTACACACTATTACACTATTACACACTATTACACTATTACACACTATTACACTATTACACACTATTACACTATTACACTATTACACTATTACACACTATTACACTATTACACACTATTACACTATTACACACTATTACACACTATTACACTATTACACACTATTACACACTATTACACTATTACACACTATTACACTATTACACACTATTACACACTATTACACACTATTACACTATTACACACTATTACACTATTACACTATTACACACTATTACACTATTACACTATTACACTATTACACACTATTACACTATTACACACTATTACACACTATTACACTATTACACACTATTACACTATTACACTATTACACTATTACACACTATTACACTATTACACTATTACACACTATTACACTATTACACTATTACACACTATTACACTATTACACACTATTACACTATTACACACTATTACACTATTACACACTATTACACTATTACACTATTACACACTATTACACTATTACACACTATTACACTATTACACTATTACACACTATTACCCTATTACACTATTACACACTATTACACTATTACACTATTACACACTATTACACTATTAGACACTATTACACTATTACACACTATTACACTATTACACTATTACACACTATTACACACTATTACACTATTACACACTATTACACTATTACACTATTACACACTATTACACTATTACACACTATTACACTATTACACTATTACACAATATTACACTATTACACACTATTACACTATTACACACTATTACACACTATTACACTATTACACACTATTACACTATTACACTATTACACACTATTACACTATTACACACTATTACACTATTACACCGAGTACAATGGCACAATCCGCAAGTCTCTACGACAAACGGTTCAAGAGATACACTGAGGGGGTGTGGCCTAAGGGGGCGTGGTCTAAGGATCGGGGGAGTGGTCAACATCGACCAATGAAAGGTGGTCAACATCGACCAATGGCACAATCCCCAAGTCTCTACGACAAACGGTTCAAGAGATACACTGAGGGTGTGTGGCCTAAGGGGGCGTGGTCTAAGGATCGGGGGAGTGGTCAACATCGACCAATGAAAGGTGGTCAACAGGGGGAGTGGTCAACATCGACCAATGAAAGGTGGTCAACATCGACCAATGGCACAATCCGCAAGTCTCTACGACAAACGGTTCAAGAGATACACTGAGGGGGTGTGGCCTAAGGGGGCGTGGTCTAAGGATCGGGGGAGTGGTCAACATCGACCAATGAAAGGGGGTCAACATGGACCAATGAAAAATGAAAGAGGATATCCCTACTGAGTACAATGACACAACCCACAAGACAGAGGGCGCTGTCAGCAATTCAGTAGTGCAACACAGTGATGGCCAATGATGGGTTAAGTGGATGATGTCATTGGCAGCTCAGCCACGAGCCACACAGCTGAACCAATCATGAGTGAGCCATGAGCCACACAGGTGAAGCAATCACTATGACTTGCATATTTTCTATCCAATGCATTTCTATGGAGGCAGATGCATGACTGCATTGTCACATTGATTAAAAGAAAACTATAAGAGATGAAGCGTTGTGACGCGCACATGAGCACTACAACGAGTAGGCGAAGGGTTGTGCGCGATATTGTGACATTCGTGCGATATTGTGGCACTCCTTCGGCGATCGGAACAGAAGGCTAAAAAATAGTGTGAAAAATGTGATTTCTAGAGTGCGATTGCATGGCGGTCAATGGGGAGGAGAACCTTCAAACAAATGGTCGTCAGTTGAGATAGAAATGTCCAATTCCATTTATTTTTCTTTTGTGAGCGGGTTGACAGCCGTGTCATCGTTTTGATGTGTTTGTTTTATTTCTACGTCCAAAATTGAGATCACACTCGCAATTCACCCAAGGTAGGGGGAAAAAGATTATTTCAGCTGCTACACTCTAAAATGCAATGCATTCCCAATGGGACCGAAATTTTACCGTTTAAAGTCGATTCGTAGCCAGACGGTGCGGTGAAACTTTACGAGTTCGGAGACCGGTGTTGCCATAGGCAAGCCGCTCGTTTTGATACCTTTCACGTGTATGGGGCGCGAACGCTTACATGTTGCAAAGTGTTTGCAAAATCGGTGGAATAAAGAATAAAGAATAATAAAAAGAGTATGGATATGTATAGTGTGGGTGGCAACCTGGCTTCGCCAGGTCACCCACACTAACTAGACAATTCCGCGCGGGGGAAATTGTGAAAGTGTGGGTGACGCCTGTGCACCGCCGGCCAACGGGGGAGAGGGTCTCTCGCGAGTCTCTATGACAAACGGTTCAAAGGATACAAAAAGGGGGCGCGGCCTAAGGATCGGGGGAGTGGTCAACATAGACCATTTGAAGATGACTACAGATGTGATTTTATTAACTATAACACAAACTCCCTTTCGTGTTGTATTATTTAATACTCACCCTTTCTCATGGCACCATGTGTCCAAGAAGTGGCAGATCAAACTAAATGATCTATTACACACTATTACACTATTACACACTATTACACACTATTACACTATTACACACTATTACACTATTACACACTATTACACTATTACACACTATTACACACTATTACACACTATTACACTATTACACACTATTACACTATTACACTATTACACTATTACACACTATTACACTATTACACACTATTACACTATTACACACTATTACACTATTACGCACTATTACACACTATTACACTATTACACACTATTACACTATTACACACTATTACACTATTACACTATTACACACTATTACACTATTACACTATTACACACTATTACACTATTACACTATTACACACTATTACACTATTACACACTATTACACTATTACACACTATTACACACTATTACACTATTACACTATTACACACTATTACACTATTACACACTATTACACTATTACACACTATTACACTATTACACTATTACACACTATTACACTATTACACACTATTACACTATTACACTATTACACACTATTACACTATTACACTATTACACACTATTACACACTATTACACTATTACACACTATTACACACTATTACACTATTACACTATTACACACTATTACACTATTACACTATTACACACTATTACACTATTACACACTATTACACACTATTACACACTATTACACTATTACACACTATTACACACTATTACACTATTACACACTATTACACTATTACACTATTACACACTATTACACTATTACACACTATAACACTATTACACTATTACACACTATTACACTATTACACACTATTGCACTATTACACTATTACACTATTACACACTATTACACTATTACACACTATTACACTATTACACTATTACACACTATTACACTATTACACTATTACACACTATTACACTATTACACACTATTACACTATTCCACACTATTACACTATTACACACTATTACACTATTACACTATTACACACTATTACACTATTACACACTATTACACTATTACACACTATTACACACTATTACACTATTACACTATTACACACTATTACACTATTACACACTATTACACACTATTACACACTATTACACTATTACACACTATTACACTATTACACTATTACACTATTACACACTATTACACTATTACACACTATTACACTATTACACTATTACACACTATTACACTATTACACACTATTACACTATTACACACTATTACACTATTACACTATTACACTATTACACACTATTACACTATTACACACTATTACACTATTACACACTATTACACTATTACACTATTACACACTATTACACTATTACACACTATTACACTATTACACTATTACACACTATTACACTATTACACACTATTAC
Source organism: Notolepis coatsorum (assembly GCF_963971535.1). Lineage (NCBI taxonomy): Eukaryota > Metazoa > Chordata > Actinopteri > Aulopiformes > Paralepididae > Notolepis > Notolepis coatsorum. The sequence goes on from NW_028171624.1 coordinate 58,255, forward strand.
ACTATTACACTATTACACACTATTACACTATTACACACTATTACACTATTACACACTATTACACTATTACACACTATTACACTATTACACTATTACACACTATTACACACTATTACACTATTACACACTATTACACTATTACACTATTACACTATTACACACTATTACACTATTACACTATTACACTATTACACACTATTACACTATTACACACTATTACAATATTACACACTATTACACTATTACACTATTACACACTATTACACTATTACACACTATTACACTATTACACACTATTACACACTATTACACTATTACACACTATTACACTATTACACAGTATTACACTATTACACTATTACACTATTACACAATATTACACTATTACACACTATCACACTATTACACTATTACACACTATTACACTATTACACACTATTACACTATTACACTATTACACTATTACACACTATTACACTATTACACACTATTACACTATTACACACTATTACACACTATTACACTATTACACACTATTACACTATTACACACTATTACACACTATTACACTATTACACACTATTACACTATTACACACTATTACACTATTACACTATTACACAATATTACACTATTACACACTATTACACTATTACACTATTACACTATTACACACTATTACACTATTACACACTATTACACTATTACACACTATTACACTATTACACACTATTACACTATTACACTATTACACACTATTACACACTATTACACTATTACACACTATTACACTATTACACTATTACACTATTACACACTATTACACTATTACACTATTACACACTATTACACTATTACACACTATTACAATATTACACACTATTACACTATTACACTATTACACACTATTACACTATTACACACTATTACACTATTACACACTATTACACACTATTACACTATTACACACTATTACACTATTACACAGTATTACACTATTACACTATTACACTATTACACAATATTACACTATTACACACTATCACACTATTACACTATTACACACTATTACACTATTACACACTATTACACTATTACACTATTACACTATTACACACTATTACACTATTACACACTATTACACTATTACACACTATTACACACTATTACACTATTACACACTATTACACTATTACACACTATTACACACTATTACACTATTACACACTATTACACTATTACACTATTACACAATATTACACTATTACACACTATTACACTATTACACTATTACACTATTACACACTATTACACTATTACACACTATTACACTATTACACAATATTACACTATTACACACTATTACACACTATTACACTATTACACACTATTACACTATTACACACTATTACACTATTACACACTATTACACTATTACACACTATTACACTATTACACTATTACACTATTACACACTATTACACTATTACACACTATTACACTATTACACACTATTACACACTATTACACTATTACACACTATTACACACTATTACACTATTACACACTATTACACTATTACACACTATTACACACTATTACACACTATTACACTATTACACACTATTACACTATTACACTATTACACACTATTACACTATTACACTATTACACTATTACACACTATTACACTATTACACACTATTACACACTATTACACTATTACACACTATTACACTATTACACTATTACACTATTACACACTATTACACTATTACACTATTACACACTATTACACTATTACACTATTACACACTATTACACTATTACACACTATTACACTATTACACACTATTACACTATTACACACTATTACACTATTACACTATTACACACTATTACACTATTACACACTATTACACTATTACACTATTACACACTATTACCCTATTACACTATTACACACTATTACACTATTACACTATTACACACTATTACACTATTAGACACTATTACACTATTACACACTATTACACTATTACACTATTACACACTATTACACACTATTACACTATTACACACTATTACACTATTACACTATTACACACTATTACACTATTACACACTATTACACTATTACACTATTACACAATATTACACTATTACACACTATTACACTATTACACACTATTACACACTATTACACTATTACACACTATTACACTATTACACTATTACACACTATTACACTATTACACACTATTACACTATTACACCGAGTACAATGGCACAATCCGCAAGTCTCTACGACAAACGGTTCAAGAGATACACTGAGGGGGTGTGGCCTAAGGGGGCGTGGTCTAAGGATCGGGGGAGTGGTCAACATCGACCAATGAAAGGTGGTCAACATCGACCAATGGCACAATCCCCAAGTCTCTACGACAAACGGTTCAAGAGATACACTGAGGGTGTGTGGCCTAAGGGGGCGTGGTCTAAGGATCGGGGGAGTGGTCAACATCGACCAATGAAAGGTGGTCAACAGGGGGAGTGGTCAACATCGACCAATGAAAGGTGGTCAACATCGACCAATGGCACAATCCGCAAGTCTCTACGACAAACGGTTCAAGAGATACACTGAGGGGGTGTGGCCTAAGGGGGCGTGGTCTAAGGATCGGGGGAGTGGTCAACATCGACCAATGAAAGGGGGTCAACATGGACCAATGAAAAATGAAAGAGGATATCCCTACTGAGTACAATGACACAACCCACAAGACAGAGGGCGCTGTCAGCAATTCAGTAGTGCAACACAGTGATGGCCAATGATGGGTTAAGTGGATGATGTCATTGGCAGCTCAGCCACGAGCCACACAGCTGAACCAATCATGAGTGAGCCATGAGCCACACAGGTGAAGCAATCACTATGACTTGCATATTTTCTATCCAATGCATTTCTATGGAGGCAGATGCATGACTGCATTGTCACATTGATTAAAAGAAAACTATAAGAGATGAAGCGTTGTGACGCGCACATGAGCACTACAACGAGTAGGCGAAGGGTTGTGCGCGATATTGTGACATTCGTGCGATATTGTGGCACTCCTTCGGCGATCGGAACAGAAGGCTAAAAAATAGTGTGAAAAATGTGATTTCTAGAGTGCGATTGCATGGCGGTCAATGGGGAGGAGAACCTTCAAACAAATGGTCGTCAGTTGAGATAGAAATGTCCAATTCCATTTATTTTTCTTTTGTGAGCGGGTTGACAGCCGTGTCATCGTTTTGATGTGTTTGTTTTATTTCTACGTCCAAAATTGAGATCACACTCGCAATTCACCCAAGGTAGGGGGAAAAAGATTATTTCAGCTGCTACACTCTAAAATGCAATGCATTCCCAATGGGACCGAAATTTTACCGTTTAAAGTCGATTCGTAGCCAGACGGTGCGGTGAAACTTTACGAGTTCGGAGACCGGTGTTGCCATAGGCAAGCCGCTCGATAGGCAAGCCGCTCGTTTTGATACCTTTCACGTGTATGGGGCGCGAACGCTTACATGTTGCAAAGTGTTTGCAAAATCGGTGGAATAAAGAATAAAGAATAATAAAAAGAGTATGGATATGTATAGTGTGGGTGGCAACCTGGCTTCGCCAGGTCACCCACACTAACTAGACAATTCCGCGCGGGGGAAATTGTGAAAGTGTGGGTGACGCCTGTGCACCGCCGGCCAACGGGGGAGAGGGTCTCTCGCGAGTCTCTATGACAAACGGTTCAAAGGATACAAAAAGGGGGCGCGGCCTAAGGATCGGGGGAGTGGTCAACATAGACCATTTGAAGATGACTACAGATGTGATTTTATTAACTATAACACAAACTCCCTTTCGTGTTGTATTATTTAATACTCACCCTTTCTCATGGCACCATGTGTCCAAGAAGTGGCAGATCAAACTAAATGATCTATTACACACTATTACACTATTACACACTATTACACACTATTACACTATTACACACTATTACACTATTACACACTATTACACTATTACACACTATTACACACTATTACACACTATTACACTATTACACACTATTACACTATTACACACTATTACACTATTACACACTATTACACTATTACACACTATTACACTATTACACACTATTACACACTATTACACTATTACACACTATTACACTATTACACACTATTACACTATTACACTATTACACACTATTACACTATTACACTATTACACACTATTACACTATTACACTATTACACACTATTACACTATTACACACTATTACACTATTACACACTATTACACACTATTACACTATTACACTATTACACACTATTACACTATTACACACTATTACACTATTACACACTATTACACTATTACACTATTACACACTATTACACTATTACACACTATTACACTATTACACTATTACACACTATTACACTATTACACTATTACACACTATTACACACTATTACACTATTACACACTATTACACACTATTACACTATTACACTATTACACACTATTACACTATTACACTATTACACACTATTACACTATTACACACTATTACACACTATTACACACTATTACACTATTACACACTATTACACACTATTACACTATTACACACTATTACACTATTACACTATTACACACTATTACACTATTACACACTATAACACTATTACACTATTACACACTATTACACTATTACACACTATTGCACTATTACACTATTACACTATTACACACTATTACACTATTACACACTATTACACTATTACACTATTACACACTATTACACTATTACACTATTACACACTATTACACTATTACACACTATTACACTATTCCACACTATTACACTATTACACACTATTACACTATTACACTATTACACACTATTACACTATTACACACTATTACACTATTACACACTATTACACACTATTACACTATTACACTATTACACACTATTACACTATTACACACTATTACACACTATTACACACTATTACACTATTACACACTATTACACTATTACACTATTACACTATTACACACTATTACACTATTACACACTATTACACTATTACACTATTACACACTATTACACTATTACACACTATTACACTATTACACACTATTACACTATTACACTATTACACTATTACACACTATTACACTATTACACACTATTACACTATTACACACTATTACACTATTACACTATTACACACTATTACACTATTACACACTATTACACTATTACACTATTACACACTATTACACTATTACACACTATTACACTATTACACTATTACACACTATTACACTATTACACACTATTACACTATTACACACTATTACACTATTACACACTATTACACTATTACACTATTACACACTATTACACACTATTACACTATTACACACTATTACACTATTACACTATTACACTATTACACACTATTACACTATTACACTATTACACTATTACACACTATTACACTATTACACACTATTACAATATTACACACTATTACACTATTACACTATTACACACTATTACACTATTACACACTATTACACTATTACACACTATTACACACTATTACACTATTACACACTATTACACTATTACACAGTATTACACTATTACACTATTACACTATTACACAATATTACACTATTACACACTATCACACTATTACACTATTACACACTATTACACTATTACACACTATTACACTATTACACTATTACACTATTACACACTATTACACTATTACACACTATTACACTATTACACACTATTACACACTATTACACTATTACACACTATTACACTATTACACACTATTACACACTATTACACTATTACACACTATTACACTATTACACACTATTACACTATTACACTATTACACAATATTACACTATTACACACTATTACACTATTACACTATTACACTATTACACACTATTACACTATTACACACTATTACACTATTACACAATATTACACTATTACACACTATTACACACTATTACACTATTACACACTATTACACTATTACACACTATTACACTATTACACACTATTACACTATTACACACTATTACACTATTACACTATTACACTATTACACACTATTACACTATTACACACTATTACACTATTACACACTATTACACACTATTACACTATTACACACTATTACACACTATTACACTATTACACACTATTACACTATTACACACTATTACACACTATTACACACTATTACACTATTACACACTATTACACTATTACACTATTACACACTATTACACTATTACACTATTACACTATTACACACTATTACACTATTACACACTATTACACACTATTACACTATTACACACTATTACACTATTACACTATTACACTATTACACACTATTACACTATTACACTATTACACACTATTACACTATTACACTATTACACACTATTACACTATTACACACTATTACACTATTACACACTATTACACTATTACACACTATTACACTATTACACACTATTACACTATTACACACTATTACACTATTACACTATTACACACTATTACCCTATTACACTATTACACACTATTACACTATTACACTATTACACACTATTACACTATTAGACACTATTACACTATTACACTATTACACTATTACACTATTACACACTATTACACACTATTACACTATTACACACTATTACACTATTACACTATTACACACTATTACACTATTACACACTATTACACTATTACACTATTACACAATATTACACTATTACACACTATTACACTATTACACACTATTACACACTATTACACTATTACACACTATTACACTATTACACTATTACACACTATTACACTATTACACACTATTACACTATTACACCGAGTACAATGGCACAATCCGCAAGTCTCTACGACAAACGGTTCAAGAGATACACTGAGGGGGTGTGGCCTAAGGGGGCGTGGTCTAAGGATCGGGGGAGTGGTCAACATCGACCAATGAAAGGTGGTCAACATCGACCAATGGCACAATCCCCAAGTCTCTACGACAAACGGTTCAAGAGATACACTGAGGGTGTGTGGCCTAAGGGGGCGTGGTCTAAGGATCGGGGGAGTGGTCAACATCGACCAATGAAAGGTGGTCAACAGGGGGAGTGGTCAACATCGACCAATGAAAGGTGGTCAACATCGACCAATGGCACAATCCGCAAGTCTCTACGACAAACGGTTCAAGAGATACACTGAGGGGGTGTGGCCTAAGGGGGCGTGGTCTAAGGATCGGGGGAGTGGTCAACATCGACCAATGAAAGGGGGTCAACATGGACCAATGAAAAATGAAAGAGGATATCCCTACTGAGTACAATGACACAACCCACAAGACAGAGGGCGCTGTCAGCAATTCAGTAGTGCAACACAGTGATGGCCAATGATGGGTTAAGTGGATGATGTCATTGGCAGCTCAGCCACGAGCCACACAGCTGAACCAATCATGAGTGAGCCATGAGCCACACAGGTGAAGCAATCACTATGACTTGCATATTTTCTATCCAATGCATTTCTATGGAGGCAGATGCATGACTGCATTGTCACATTGATTAAAAGAAAACTATAAGAGATGAAGCGTTGTGACGCGCACATGAGCACTACAACGAGTAGGCGAAGGGTTGTGCGCGATATTGTGACATTCGTGCGATATTGTGGCACTCCTTCGGCGATCGGAACAGAAGGCTAAAAAATAGTGTGAAAAATGTGATTTCTAGAGTGCGATTGCATGGCGGTCAATGGGGAGGAGAACCTTCAAACAAATGGTCGTCAGTTGAGATAGAAATGTCCAATTCCATTTATTTTTCTTTTGTGAGCGGGTTGACAGCCGTGTCATCGTTTTGATGTGTTTGTTTTATTTCTACGTCCAAAATTGAGATCACACTCGCAATTCACCCAAGGTAGGGGGAAAAAGATTATTTCAGCTGCTACACTCTAAAATGCAATGCATTCCCAATGGGACCGAAATTTTACCGTTTAAAGTCGATTCGTAGCCAGACGGTGCGGTGAAACTTTTACGGGTTCGAGACCGGTGTTGCCATAGGCAAGCCGCTCGTTTTGATACCTTTCACGTGTATGGGGCGCGAACGCTTACGTGTTGCAAAGTGTTTGCAAAATCGGTGGAATAAAGAATAAAGAATAAATAAATAAAAAGAGTATGGATATGTATAGTGTGGGTGGCAACCTGGCTTCGCCAGGTCACCCACACTAACTAGACAATTCCGCGCGGGGGAAATTGTGAAAGTGTGGGTGACGCCTGTGCACCGCCGGCCAACGGGGGAGAGGGTCTCTCGCGAGTCTCTATGACAAACGGTTCAAAGGATACAAAAAGGGGGCGCGGCCTAAGGATCGGGGGAGTGGTCAACATAGACCAATGAAAGAGGATATCCCTACTGAGTGCAATGACACAACCCGCAACACTATTACACTATTACACAATATTACACTATTACACACTATTACACACTATTACACACTATTACACACTATTACACTATTACACTATTACACTATTACACTATTACACACTATTACACTATTACACTATTACACACTATTACACTATTACACACTATTACACTATTACACTATTACACACTATTACACTATTACACACTATTACACACTATTACACTATTACACACTATTACACACTATTACACTATTACACTATTACACTATTACACACTATTACACTATTACACTATTACACACTATTACACTATTACACGATTACACACTATTACACACTATTACACTATTACACACTATTACACTATTACACACTATTACACTATTACACTACACACTATTACACTATTACACTATTACACACTATTACACTATTACACACTATTACACACTATTACACTATTACACACTATTACACACTATTACACACTATTACACTATTACACACTATTACACTATTACACACTATTACACTATTACACTATTACACACTATTACACTATTACACTATTACACACTATAACACTATTAAACACTATTACACTATTACACTATTACACACTATAACACTATTACACTATTACACACTATTACACACTATTGCACACTATTGCACTATTACACTATTACACTATTACACACTATTACACTATTACACTATTACACACTATTACACTATTACACTATTACACACTATTACGCTATTACACTATTACACACTATTACACTATTACACACTATTACACTATTACACTATTGCACACTATTACACTATTACACACTATTACACTATTACACTATTACACACTATTACACACTATTACACTATTACACACTATTACACACTATTACACTATTACACTATTACACACTATTACACACTATTACACTATTACACACTATTACACTATTACACACTATTACACTATTACACACTATTACACTATTACACTATTACACACTATTACACTATTACACACTATTACACTATTACATTATTACACACTATTACACTATTACACACTATTACACACTATTACACTATTACACACTATTACACACTATTACACTATTACACACTATTACACTATTACACACTATTACACTATTACACTATTACACACTATTACACTATTACACACTATTACACTATTACACTATTACACACTATTACACTATTACACTATTACACACTATTACACTATTACACACTATTACACTATTACACTATTACACACTATTACACTATTACACACTATTACACTATTACACTATTACACACTATTACACTATTACACTATTACACACTATTACACACTATTACACTATTACACTATTACACACTATTACACTATTACACTATTACACACTATTACACTATTACACACTATTACACTATTACACTATTACACACTATTACACTATTACACACTATTACACTATTACACTATTACACACTATTACACTATTACACTATTACACACTATTACACTATTACACACTATTACACACTATTACACTATTAGACACTATTACACTATTACACACTATTACACTATTACACACTATTACACACTATTACACTATTACACACTATTACACTATTACACACTATTACACTATTACACTATTACACACTATTACACTATTACACTATTACACACTATTACACTATTACACACTATTACACTATTACACTATTACACACTATTACACTATTACACTATTACACACTATTACACTATTACACTATTACACACTATTACACTATTACACTATTACACACTATTACACTATTACACACTATTACAATATTACACTATTACACACTATTACACTATTACACACTATTACACTATTACACTATTACACACTATTACACTATTACACACTATTACACTATTACACACTATTACACTATTACACTATTACACTATTACACACTATTACACTATTAGACACTATTACACTATTACACACTATTACACTATTACACTATTACACACTATTACACAATATTACACTATTACACACTATTACACTATTACACTATTACACACTATTACACTATTACACACTATTACACTATTACACTATTACACAATATTACACTATTACACACTATTACACTATTACACTATTACACACTATTACACACTATTACACTATTACACACTATTACACACTATTACACTATTACACACTATTACACTATTACACTATTACACACTATTACACTATTACACACTATTACACTATTACACACTATTACACTATTACACTATTAAACACTATTACACTATTACACACTATTACACTATTACACCGAGTACAATGGCACAATCCGCAAGTCTCTACGACAAACGGTTCAAGAGATACACTGAGGGGGTGTGGCCTAAGGGGGCGTGGTCTAAGGATCGGGGGAGTGGTCAACATCGACCAATGAAAGGTGGTCAACATGGACCAATGAAAAATGAAAGAGGATATCCCTACTGAGTACAATGACACAACCCACAAGACAGAGGGCGCTGTCAGCAATTCAGTACTGCAACACAGTGATGGCCAATGATGGGTTAAGTGGATGATGTCATTGGCAGCTCAGCCACGAGCCACACAGCTGAACCAATCATGAGTGAGCCATGAGCCACACAGGTGAAGCAATCACTATGACTTGCATATTTTCTATCCAATGCATTTGTATGGAGGCAGATGCATGACTGCATTGTCACATTGATTAAAAGAAAACTATAAGAGATGAAGCGTTGTGACGCGCACATGAGCACTACAACGAGTAGGCGAAGGGTTGTGCGCGATATTGTGACATTCGTGCAATATTGTGGCACTCCTTCGGCGATCGGAACAGAAGGCTAAAAAATAGTGTGAAAAATGTGATTTCTAGAGTGCGATTGCATGGCGGTCAATGGGGAGGAGAACCTTCAAACAAATGGTCGTCAGTTGAGATAGAAATGTCCAATTCCATTTATTTTTCTTTTGTGAGCGGGATGACAGCCGTGTCATCGTTTTGATGTGTTTGTTTTATTTCTACGTCCAAAATTGAGATCACACTCGCAATTCACCCAAGGTAGGGGGAAAAAGATTATTTCAGCTGCTACACTCTAAAATGCAATGCATTCCCAATGGGACCGATATTTTACCGTTTAAAGTCGATTCGTAGCCAGACGGTGCGGTGAAACTTTACGAGATCGGAGACCGGTGTTGCCATAGGCAAGCCGCTCGTTTTGATACCTTTCACGTGTATGGGGCGCGAACGCTTACGTGTTGCAAAGTGTTTGCAAAATCGGTGGAATAAATAAATAATAATAAAAAGAGTATGGATATGTATAGTGTGGGTGGCAACCTGGCTTCGCCAGGTCACCCACACTAACTAGACAATTCCGCGCGGGGGAAATTGTGAAAGTGTGGGTGACGCCTGTGCACCGCCGGCCAACGGGGGAGAGGGTCTCTCGCGAGTCTCTATGACAAACGGTTCAAAGGATACAAAAAGGGGGCGCGGCCTAAGGATCGGGGGAGTGGTCAACATAGACCAATCAAAGAGGATATCCCTACTGAGTGCAATGACACAACCCGCAACACTATTACACTATTACACTATTACACAATATTACACTATTACACACTATTACACACTATTACACACTATTACACACTATTACACTATTACACACTATTACACTATTACACACTATTACACTATTACACACTATTACACACTATTACACTATTACACACTATTACACACTATTACACACTATTACACACTATTACACTATTACACACTATTACACTATTACACACTATTACACTATTACACACTATTACACACTATTACACTATTACACTATTACACACTATTACACTATTACACACTATTACACACTATTACACTATTACACTATTACACACTATTACACACTATTACACTATTACACACTATTACACTATTACACACTATTACACTATTACACACTATTACACACTATTACACTATTACACACTATTACACTATTACACACTATTACACTATTACACTATTACACACTATTACACACTATTACACTATTACACACTATTACACTATTACACTATTCCACTATTACACACTATTACACTATTACACTATTACACACTATTACACTATTACACTATTACACACTATTACACTATTACACACTATTACACTATTACACACTATTACACACTATTACACTATTACACACTATTACACTATTACACACTATTACACTATTACACACTATTACACTATTACACACTATTACACTATTACACTATTACACACTATAACACTATTACACTATTACACACTATTACACTATTACACACTATTGCACTATTACACTATTACACTATTACACACTATTACACTATTACACACTATTACACTATTACACTATTACACACTATTACACTATTACACTATTACACACTATTACACTATTACACTATTACACACTATTACACTATTACACTATTGCACACTATTACACTATTACACTATTGCACACTATTACACTATTACACTATTACACACTATTACACACTATTACACTATTACACACTATTACACTATTACACACTATTACACTATTACACTATTACACACTATTACACTATTACACTATTACACACTATTACACTATTACACTATTACACTATTACACACTATTACACTATTACACTATTACACACTATTACACTATTACACTATTACACACTATTACACTATTACACACTATTACACTATTACACTATTACACACTATTACACACTATTACACTATTACACTATTACACTATTACACACTATTACACTATTACACTATTACACACTATTACACTATTACACTATTACACTATTACACACTATTACACTATTACACTATTACACACTATTACACTATTACACACTATTACACTATTACACTATTACACACTATTACACTATTACACACTATTACACTATTACACTATTACACACTATTACACTATTACACTATTACACACTATTACACTATTACACTATTACACACTATTACACTATTACACACTATTACACTATGACACACTATTACACTATTACACTATTACACACTATTACACTATTACACACTATTACACTATTACACACTATTACACTATTACACTATTACACACTATTACACTATTACACTATTACACTATTACACACTATTACACTATTACACACTATTACACTATTACACTATTACACACTATTACACACTATTACACTATTACACTATTACACACTATTACACTATTACACACTATTACACTATTACACACTATTACACTATTACACTATTACACACTATTACACTATTACACTATTACACTATTACACACTATTACACTATTACACACTATTACACTATTACACTATTACACTATTACACACTATTACACTAGTACACACTATTACACTATTACACACTATTACACTATTACACTATTACACACTATTACACTATTACACACTATTACACTATTACACTATTACACACTAGTACACTATTACACACTATTACACTATTACACTATTACACACTATTACACTATTACACACTATTACACTATTACACTATTACACACTATTACACTATTACACTATTACACTAGTACACACTATTACACTATTACACACTATTACACTATTACACACTATTACACTATTACACACTATTACACTATTACACACTATTACACTATTACACTATTACACACTATTACACTATTACACTATTACACACTATTACACTATTACACTATTACACACTATTACACTATTAGACACTATTACACTATTACACACTATTACACTATTACACACTATTACACACTATTACACTATTACACACTATTACACTATTACACACTATTACACTATTACACACTATTACACTATTACACACTATTACACTATTACACACTATTACACTACTACACACTATTACACTATTACACTATTACACACTATTACACACTATTACACTATTACACACTATTACACACTATTACACTATTACACACTATTACACTATTACACTATTACACACTATTACACTATTACACTATTACACAATATTACACTATTACACACTATTACACTATTACACTATTACACACTTACACACTATTACACTATTACACACTATTACACTATTACACTATTACACTATTACACACTATTACACTATTACACACTATTACACTATTACACACTATTACACTATTACACACTATTACACTATTACACTATTACACACTATTACACTATTACACTATTACACACTATTACACACTATTACACTATTACACTATTACACTATTACACACTATTACACTATTACACTATTACACACTATTACACTATTACACTATTACACACTATTACACTATTACACACTATTACACTATTACACACTATTACACTATTACACTATTACACACTATTACACTATTAGACACTATTACACTATTACACACTATTACACTATTACACACTATTACACTATTACACACTATTACACTATTACACTATTACACACTATTACACTATTACACACTATTACACTATTACACACTATTACACACTATTACAAACTATTACACTATTACACTATTACACACTATTACACTATTACACACTATTACACTATTACACTATTACACACTATTACACTATTACACTATTACACTATTACACACTATTACACTATTACACACTATTACACACTATTACACTATTACACACTATTACACTATTACACTATTACACACTATTACACTATTACACTATTACACACTATTACACTATTCCACTATTACACACTATTACACTATTACACTATTACACACTATTACACTATTACACTATTACACACTATTACACTATTACACACTATTACACTATTACACACTATTACACACTATTACACTATTACACACTATTACACTATTACACACTATTACACTATTACACACTATTACACTATTACACACTATTACACTATTACACTATTACACACTATAACACTATTACACTATTACACACTATTACACTATTACACACTATTGCACTATTACACTATTACACTATTACACACTATTACACTATTACACACTATTACACTATTACACTATTACACACTATTACACTATTACACTATTACACACTATTACACTATTACACTATTACACACTATTACACTATTACACTATTGCACACTATTACACTATTACACTATTGCACACTATTACACTATTACACTATTACACACTATTACACACTATTACACTATTACACACTATTACACTATTACACACTATTACACTATTACACTATTACACACTATTACACTATTACACTATTACACACTATTACACTATTACACTATTACACTATTACACACTATTACACTATTACACTATTACACACTATTACACTATTACACTATTACACACTATTACACTATTACACACTATTACACTATTACACTATTACACACTATTACACACTATTACACTATTACACTATTACACTATTACACTATTACACACTATTACACTATTACACTATTACACACTATTACACTATTACACTATTACACTATTACACACTATTACACTATTACACTATTACACACTATTACACTATTACACACTATTACACTATTACACTATTACACACTATTACACTATTACACACTATTACACTATTACACTATTACACACTATTACACTATTACACTATTACACACTATTACACTATTACACTATTACACACTATTACACTATTACACACTATTACACTATGACACACTATTACACTATTACACTATTACACACTATTACACTATTACACACTATTACACTATTACACACTATTACACTATTACACTATTACACACTATTACACTATTACACTATTACACTATTACACACTATTACACTATTACACACTATTACACTATTACACTATTACACACTATTACACACTATTACACTATTACACTATTACACACTATTACACTATTACACACTATTACACTATTACACACTATTACACTATTACACTATTACACACTATTACACTATTACACTATTACACTATTACACACTATTACACTATTACACACTATTACACTATTACACTATTACACTATTACACACTATTACACTAGTACACACTATTACACTATTACACACTATTACACTATTACACTATTACACACTATTACACTATTACACACTATTACACTATTACACTATTACACACTAGTACACTATTACACACTATTACACTATTACACTATTACACACTATTACACTATTACACACTATTACACTATTACACTATTACACACTATTACACTATTACACTATTACACTAGTACACACTATTACACTATTACACACTATTACACTATTACACACTATTACACTATTACACACTATTACACTATTACACACTATTACACTATTACACTATTACACACTATTACACTATTACACTATTACACACTATTACACTATTACACTATTACACACTATTACACTATTAGACACTATTACACTATTACACACTATTACACTATTACACACTATTACACACTATTACACTATTACACACTATTACACTATTACACACTATTACACTATTACACACTATTACACTATTACACACTATTACACTATTACACACTATTACACTACTACACACTATTACACTATTACACTATTACACACTATTACACACTATTACACTATTACACTATTACACACTATTACACACTATTACACTATTACACCGAGTACAATGGCACAATCCGCAAGTCTCTACGACAAACGGTTCAAGAGATACACTGAGGGGGTGTGGCCTAAGGGGGCGTGGTCTAAGGATCGGGGGAGTGGTCAACATCGACCAATGAAAGGTGGTCAACATCGACCAATGGCACAATCCCCAAGTCTCTACGACAAACGGTTCAAGAGTTACACTGAGGGGGTGTGGCCTAAGGGGGCGTGGTCTAAGGATCGGGGGAGTGGTCAACATCGACCAATGAAAGGTGGTCAACAGGGGGAGTGGTCAACATCGACCAATGAAAGGTGGTCAACATCGACCAATGGCACAATCCGCAAGTCTCTACGACAAACGGTTCAAGAGATACACTGAGGGGGTGTGGCCTAAGGGGGCGTGGTCTAAGGATCGGGGGAGTGGTCAACATCGACCAATGAAAGGTGGTCAACATGGACCAATGAAAAATGAAAGAGGATATCCCTACTGAGTACAATGACACAACCCACAAGACAGAGGGCGCTGTCAGCAATTCAGTACTGCAACACAGTGATGGCCAATGATGGGTTAAGTGGATGATGTCATTGGCAGCTCAGCCACGAGCCACACAGCTGAACCAATCATGAGTGAGCCATGAGCCACACAGGTGAAGCAATCACTATGACTTGCATATTTTCTATCCAATGCATTTCTATGGAGGCAGATGCATGACTGCATTGTCACGTTGATTAAAAGAAAACTATAAGAGATGAAGCGTTGTGACGCGCACATGAGCACTACAACGAGTAGGCGAAGGGTTGTGCGCGATATTGTGACATTCGTGCGATATTGTGGCACTCCTTCGGCGATCGGAACAGAAGGCTAAAAAATAGTGTGAAAAATGTGATTTCTAGAGTGCGATTGCATGGCGGTC
This sequence comes from Notolepis coatsorum, assembly GCF_963971535.1. Lineage (NCBI taxonomy): Eukaryota > Metazoa > Chordata > Actinopteri > Aulopiformes > Paralepididae > Notolepis > Notolepis coatsorum. Next base: position 76,615 of record NW_028171624.1, read on the forward strand.
AATGGGGAGGAGAACCTTCAAACAAATGGTCGTCAGTTGAGATAGAAATGTCCAATTCCATTTATTTTTCTTTTGTGAGCGGGTTGACAGCCGTGTCATCGTTTTGATGTGTTTGTTTTATTTCTACGTCCAAAATTGAGATCACACTCGCAATTCACCCAAGGTAGGGGGAAAAAGATTATTTCAGCTGCTACACTCTAAAATGCAATGCATTCCCAATGGGACCGAAATTTTACCGTTTAAAGTCGATTCGTAGCCAGACGGTGCGGTGAAACTTTACGAGTTCGGAGACCGGTGTTGCCATAGGCAAGCCGCTCGTTTTGATACCTTTCACGTGTATGGGGCGCGAACGCTTACGTGTTGCAAAGTGTTTGCAAAATCGGTGGAATAAAGAATAAAGAATAATAATAAAAAGAGTATGGATATGTATAGTGTGGGTGGCAACCTGGCTTCGCCAGGTCACCCACACTAATAAAAAGAGTATGGATATGTATAGTGTGGGTGGCAACCTGGCTTCGCCAGGTCACCCACACTAACTAGACAATTCCGCGCGGGGGAAATTGTGAAAGTGTGGGTGACGCCTGTGCACCGCCGGCCAACGGGGGAGAGGGTCTCTCGCGAGTCTCTATGACAAACGGTTCAAAGGATACAAAAAGGGGGCGCGGCCTAAGGATCGGGGGAGTGGTCAACATAGACCAATCAAAGAGGATATCCCTACTGAGTGCAATGACACAACCCGCAACACTATTACACTATTACACAATATTACACTATTACACACTATTACACTATTACACACTATTACACACTATTACACTATTACACACTATTACACTATTACACACTATTACACACTATTACACTATTACACACTATTACACTATTACACACTATAACACTATTACACTATTACACTATTACACACTATTACACTATTACACACTATTACACTATTACACTATTACACTATTACACAATATTACACTATTACACACTATTACACTATTACACTATTACACACTATTACACTATTACACACTATTACACACTATTACACACTATTACACTATTACACACTATTACACTATTACACACTATTACACTATTACACACTATTACACTATTACACTATTACACACTATTACACTATTACACTATTACACACTATTACACACTATTACACTATTACACACTTACACACTATTACACTATTACACACTATTACACTATTACACTATTACACTATTACACTATTACACACTATTACACTATTACACTATTACACACTATTACACTATTACACACTATTACACTATTACACACTATTACACTATTACACACTATTACACACTATTACACTATTACACACTATTACACTATTACACACTATTACACTATTACACACTATTACACTATTACACACTATTACACTATTACACTATTACACACTATAACACTATTACACTATTACACACTATTACACTATTACACACTATTGCACTATTACACTATTACACTATTACACACTATTACACTATTACACACTATTACACTATTACACTATTACACACTATTACACTATTACACTATTACACACTATTACACTATTACACTATTACACACTATTACACTATTACACTATTGCACACTATTACACTATTACACTATTGCACACTATTACACTATTACACTATTACACACTATTACACACTATTACACTATTACACACTATTACACTATTACACACTATTACACTATTACACTATTACACACTATTACACTATTACACTATTACACACTATTACACTATTACACTATTACACTATTACACACTATTACACTATTACACTATTACACACTATTACACTATTACACTATTACACACTATTACACTATTACACACTATTACACTATTACACTATTACACACTATTACACACTATTACACTATTACACTATTACACTATTACACACTATTACACTATTACACTATTACACACTATTACACTATTACACTATTACACTATTACACACTATTACACTATTACACTATTACACACTATTACACTATTACACACTATTACACTATTACACTATTACACACTATTACACTATTACACACTATTACACTATTACACTATTACACACTATTACACTATTACACTATTACACACTATTACACTATTACACTATTACACACTATTACACTATTACACACTATTACACTATGACACACTATTACACTATTACACTATTACACACTATTACACTATTACACACTATTACACTATTACACACTATTACACTATTACACTATTACACACTATTACACTATTACACTATTACACTATTACACACTATTACACTATTACACACTATTACACTATTACACTATTACACACTATTACACACTATTACACTATTACACTATTACACACTATTACACTATTACACACTATTACACTATTACACACTATTACACTATTACACTATTACACACTATTACACTATTACACTATTACACTATTACACACTATTACACTATTACACACTATTACACTATTACACTATTACACTATTACACACTATTACACTAGTACACACTATTACACTATTACACACTATTACACTATTACACTATTACACACTATTACACTATTACACACTATTACACTATTACACTATTACACACTAGTACACTATTACACACTATTACACTATTACACTATTACACACTATTACACTATTACACACTATTACACTATTACACTATTACACACTATTACACTATTACACTATTACACTAGTACACACTATTACACTATTACACACTATTACACTATTACACACTATTACACTATTACACACTATTACACTATTACACACTATTACACTATTACACTATTACACACTATTACACTATTACACTATTACACACTATTACACTATTACACTATTACACACTATTACACTATTAGACACTATTACACTATTACACACTATTACACTATTACACACTATTACACACTATTACACTATTACACACTATTACACTATTACACACTATTACACTATTACACACTATTACACTATTACACACTATTACACTATTACACACTATTACACTACTACACACTATTACACTATTACACTATTACACACTATTACACACTATTACACTATTACACACTATTACACACTATTACACTATTACACACTATTACACTATTACACTATTACACACTATTACACTATTACACTATTACACAATATTACACTATTACACACTATTACACTATTACACTATTACACACTTACACACTATTACACTATTACACACTATTACACTATTACACTATTACACTATTACACACTATTACACTATTACACACTATTACACTATTACACACTATTACACTATTACACACTATTACACTATTACACTATTACACACTATTACACTATTACACTATTACACACTATTACACACTATTACACTATTACACTATTACACTATTACACACTATTACACTATTACACTATTACACACTATTACACTATTACACTATTACACACTATTACACTATTACACACTATTACACTATTACACACTATTACACTATTACACTATTACACACTATTACACTATTAGACACTATTACACTATTACACACTATTACACTATTACACACTATTACACTATTACACACTATTACACTATTACACTATTACACACTATTACACTATTACACACTATTACACTATTACACACTATTACACACTATTACAAACTATTACACTATTACACTATTACACACTATTACACTATTACACACTATTACACTATTACACTATTACACACTATTACACTATTACACTATTACACTATTACACACTATTACACTATTACACACTATTACACACTATTACACTATTACACACTATTACACTATTACACTATTACACACTATTACACTATTACACTATTACACACTATTACACTATTCCACTATTACACACTATTACACTATTACACTATTACACACTATTACACTATTACACTATTACACACTATTACACTATTACACACTATTACACTATTACACACTATTACACACTATTACACTATTACACACTATTACACTATTACACACTATTACACTATTACACACTATTACACTATTACACACTATTACACTATTACACTATTACACACTATAACACTATTACACTATTACACACTATTACACTATTACACACTATTGCACTATTACACTATTACACTATTACACACTATTACACTATTACACACTATTACACTATTACACTATTACACACTATTACACTATTACACTATTACACACTATTACACTATTACACTATTACACACTATTACACTATTACACTATTGCACACTATTACACTATTACACTATTGCACACTATTACACTATTACACTATTACACACTATTACACACTATTACACTATTACACACTATTACACTATTACACACTATTACACTATTACACTATTACACACTATTACACTATTACACTATTACACACTATTACACTATTACACTATTACACTATTACACACTATTACACTATTACACTATTACACACTATTACACTATTACACTATTACACACTATTACACTATTACACACTATTACACTATTACACTATTACACACTATTACACACTATTACACTATTACACTATTACACTATTACACTATTACACACTATTACACTATTACACTATTACACACTATTACACTATTACACTATTACACTATTACACACTATTACACTATTACACTATTACACACTATTACACTATTACACACTATTACACTATTACACTATTACACACTATTACACTATTACACACTATTACACTATTACACTATTACACACTATTACACTATTACACTATTACACACTATTACACTATTACACTATTACACACTATTACACTATTACACACTATTACACTATGACACACTATTACACTATTACACTATTACACACTATTACACTATTACACACTATTACACTATTACACACTATTACACTATTACACTATTACACACTATTACACTATTACACTATTACACTATTACACACTATTACACTATTACACACTATTACACTATTACACTATTACACACTATTACACACTATTACACTATTACACTATTACACACTATTACACTATTACACACTATTACACTATTACACACTATTACACTATTACACTATTACACACTATTACACTATTACACTATTACACTATTACACACTATTACACTATTACACACTATTACACTATTACACTATTACACTATTACACACTATTACACTAGTACACACTATTACACTATTACACACTATTACACTATTACACTATTACACACTATTACACTATTACACACTATTACACTATTACACTATTACACACTAGTACACTATTACACACTATTACACTATTACACTATTACACACTATTACACTATTACACACTATTACACTATTACACTATTACACACTATTACACTATTACACTATTACACTAGTACACACTATTACACTATTACACACTATTACACTATTACACACTATTACACTATTACACACTATTACACTATTACACACTATTACACTATTACACTATTACACACTATTACACTATTACACTATTACACACTATTACACTATTACACTATTACACACTATTACACTATTAGACACTATTACACTATTACACACTATTACACTATTACACACTATTACACACTATTACACTATTACACACTATTACACTATTACACACTATTACACTATTACACACTATTACACTATTACACACTATTACACTATTACACACTATTACACTACTACACACTATTACACTATTACACTATTACACACTATTACACACTATTACACTATTACACTATTACACACTATTACACACTATTACACTATTACACCGAGTACAATGGCACAATCCGCAAGTCTCTACGACAAACGGTTCAAGAGATACACTGAGGGGGTGTGGCCTAAGGGGGCGTGGTCTAAGGATCGGGGGAGTGGTCAACATCGACCAATGAAAGGTGGTCAACATCGACCAATGGCACAATCCCCAAGTCTCTACGACAAACGGTTCAAGAGTTACACTGAGGGGGTGTGGCCTAAGGGGGCGTGGTCTAAGGATCGGGGGAGTGGTCAACATCGACCAATGAAAGGTGGTCAACAGGGGGAGTGGTCAACATCGACCAATGAAAGGTGGTCAACATCGACCAATGGCACAATCCGCAAGTCTCTACGACAAACGGTTCAAGAGATACACTGAGGGGGTGTGGCCTAAGGGGGCGTGGTCTAAGGATCGGGGGAGTGGTCAACATCGACCAATGAAAGGTGGTCAACATGGACCAATGAAAAATGAAAGAGGATATCCCTACTGAGTACAATGACACAACCCACAAGACAGAGGGCGCTGTCAGCAATTCAGTACTGCAACACAGTGATGGCCAATGATGGGTTAAGTGGATGATGTCATTGGCAGCTCAGCCACGAGCCACACAGCTGAACCAATCATGAGTGAGCCATGAGCCACACAGGTGAAGCAATCACTATGACTTGCATATTTTCTATCCAATGCATTTCTATGGAGGCAGATGCATGACTGCATTGTCACGTTGATTAAAAGAAAACTATAAGAGATGAAGCGTTGTGACGCGCACATGAGCACTACAACGAGTAGGCGAAGGGTTGTGCGCGATATTGTGACATTCGTGCGATATTGTGGCACTCCTTCGGCGATCGGAACAGAAGGCTAAAAAATAGTGTGAAAAATGTGATTTCTAGAGTGCGATTGCATGGCGGTCAATGGGGAGGAGAACCTTCAAACAAATGGTCGTCAGTTGAGATAGAAATGTCCAATTCCATTTATTTTTCTTTTGTGAGCGGGTTGACAGCCGTGTCATCGTTTTGATGTGTTTGTTTTATTTCTACGTCCAAAATTGAGATCACACTCGCAATTCACCCAAGGTAGGGGGAAAAAGATTATTTCAGCTGCTACACTCTAAAATGCAATGCATTCCCAATGGGACCGAAATTTTACCGTTTAAAGTCGATTCGTAGCCAGACGGTGCGGTGAAACTTTACGAGTTCGGAGACCGGTGTTGCCATAGGCAAGCCGCTCGTTTTGATACCTTTCACGTGTATGGGGCGCGAACGCTTACGTGTTGCAAAGTGTTTGCAAAATCGGTGGAATAAAGAATAAAGAATAATAATAAAAAGAGTATGGATATGTATAGTGTGGGTGGCAACCTGGCTTCGCCAGGTCACCCACACTAATAAAAAGAGTATGGATATGTATAGTGTGGGTGGCAACCTGGCTTCGCCAGGTCACCCACACTAACTAGACAATTCCGCGCGGGGGAAATTGTGAAAGTGTGGGTGACGCCTGTGCACCGCCGGCCAACGGGGGAGAGGGTCTCTCGCGAGTCTCTATGACAAACGGTTCAAAGGATACAAAAAGGGGGCGCGGCCTAAGGATCGGGGGAGTGGTCAACATAGACCAATCAAAGAGGATATCCCTACTGAGTGCAATGACACAACCCGCAACACTATTACACTATTACACAATATTACACTATTACACACTATTACACTATTACACACTATTACACACTATTACACTATTACACACTATTACACTATTACACACTATTACACACTATTACACTATTACACACTATTACACTATTACACACTATAACACTATTACACTATTACACTATTACACACTATTACACTATTACACACTATTACACTATTACACTATTACACTATTACACAATATTACACTATTACACACTATTACACTATTACACTATTACACACTATTACACTATTACACACTATTACACACTATTACACACTATTACACTATTACACACTATTACACTATTACACACTATTACACTATTACACACTATTACACTATTACACTATTACACACTATTACACTATTACACTATTACACACTATTACACACTATTACACTATTACACACTTACACACTATTACACTATTACACACTATTACACTATTACACTATTACACTATTACACTATTACACACTATTACACTATTACACTATTACACACTATTACACTATTACACACTATTACACTATTACACACTATTACACTATTACACACTATTACACTATTACACTATTACACACTATTACACTATTACACTATTACACACTATTACACTATTACACACTATTACACTATTACACACTATTACACTATTACACTATTACACACTATTACACACTATTACACTATTACACACTATTACACTATTACACACTATTACACTATTACACTATTACACACTATTACACTATTACACACTATTACACTATTACACACTATTACACTATTACACTATTACACACTATTACACTATTACACACTATTACACTATTACACACTATTACACTATTACACTATTACACACTATTACACTATTACACTATTACACACTATTACACACTATTACACTATTACACTATTACACACTATTACACACTATTACACTATTACACACTATTACACTATTACACTATTACACACTATTACACTATTACACACTATTACACTATTACACACTATTACACACTATTACACTATTACACTATTACACACTATTACACTATTACACACTATTACACTATTACACTATTACACACTATTACACTATTACACTATTACACAATATTACACTATTACACACTATTACACTATTACACTATTACACACTTACACACTATTACACTATTACACACTATTACACTATTACACTATTACACTATTACACACTATTACACTATTACACACTATTACACTATTACACACTATTACACTATTACACACTATTACACTATTACACTATTACACACTATTACACTATTACACTATTACACACTATTACACACTATTACACTATTACACTATTACACTATTACACACTATTACACTATTACACTATTACACACTATTACACTATTACACTATTACACACTATTACACTATTACACACTATTACACTATTACACACTATTACACTATTACACTATTACACACTATTACACTATTAGACACTATTACACTATTACACACTATTACACTATTACACACTATTACACTATTACACACTATTACACTATTACACTATTACACACTATTACACTATTACACACTATTACACTATTACACACTATTACACACTATTACAAACTATTACACTATTACACTATTACACACTATTACACTATTACACACTATTACACTATTACACTATTACACACTATTACACTATTACACTATTACACTATTACACACTATTACACTATTACACACTATTACACACTATTACACTATTACACACTATTACACTATTACACTATTACACACTATTACACTATTACACTATTACACACTATTACACTATTACACACTATTACACTATTACACTATTACACTATTACACACTATTACACTATTAGACACTATTACACTATTACACACTATTACACTATTACACACTATTACACTATTACACTATTACACACTATTACACACTATTACACTATTACACACTATTACACTATTACACTATTACACACTATTACACTATTACACTATTACACACTATTACACTATTAGACACTATTACACTATTACACACTATTACACTATTACACTATTACACACTATTACACACTATTACACTATTACACACTATTACACTATTACACACTATTACACTATTACACTATTACACAATATTACACTATTACACACTATTACACTATTACACACTATTACACACTATTACACTATTACACTATTACACTATTACACACTATTACACACTATTACACTATTACACTATTACACACTATTACACTATTACACCGAGTACAATGGCACAATCCGCAAGTCTCTACGACAAACGGTTCAAGAGATACACTGAGGGGGTGTGGCCTAAGGGGGCGTGGTCTAAGGATCGGGGGAGTGGTCAACATCGACCAATGAAAGGGGGTCAACATGGACCAATGAAAAATGAAAGAGGATATCCCTACTGAGTACAATGACACAACCCACAAGACAGAGGGCGCTGTCAGCAATTCAGTAGTGCAACACAGTGATGGCCAATGATGGGTTAAGTGGATGATGTCATTGGCAGCTCAGCCACGAGCCACACAGCTGAACCAATCATGAGTGAGCCATGAGCCACACAGGTGAAGCAATCACTATGACTTGCATATTTTCTATCCAATGCATTTCTATGGAGGCAGATGCATGACTGCATCAATGCATTTCTATGGAGGCAGATGCATGACTGCATTGTCACATTGATTAAAAGAAAACTATAAGAGATGAAGCGTTGTGACGCGCACATGAGCACTACAACGAGTAGGCGAAGGGTTGTGCGCGATATTGTGACATTCGTGCGATATTGTGGCACTCCTTCGGCGATCGGAACAGAAGGCTAAAAATAGTGTGAAAAATGTGATTTCTAGAGTGCGATTGCATGGCGGTCAATGGGGAGGAGAACCTTCAAACAAATGGTCGTCAGTTGAGATAGAAATGTCCAATTCCATTTATTTTTCTTTTGTGAGCGGGTTGACAGCCGTGTCATCGTTTTGATGTGTTTGTTTTATTTCTACGTCCAAAATTGAGATCACACTCGCAATTCACCCAAGGTAGGGGAAAAAGATTATTTCAGCTGCTACACTCTAAAATGCAATGCATTCCCAATGGGACCGAAATTTTACCGTTTAAAGTCGATTCGTAGCCAGACGGTGCGGTGAAACTTTACGAGTTCGGAGACCGGTGTTGCCATAGGCAAGCCGCTCGTTTTGATACCTTTCACGTGTATGGGGCGCGAACGCTTACATGTTGCAAAGTGTTTGCAAAATCGGTGGAATAAAGAATAAAGAATAATAAAAAGAGTATGGATATGTATAGTGTGGGTGGCAACCTGGCTTCGCCAGGTCACCCACACTAACTAGACAATTCCGCGCGGGGGAAATTGTGAAAGTGTGGGTGACGCCTGTGCACCGCCGGCCAACGGGGGAGAGGGTCTCTCGCGAGTCTCTATGACAAACGGTTCAAAGGATACAAAAGGGGGCGCGGCCTAAGGATCGGGGGAGTGGTCAACATAGACCATTTGAAGATGACTACAGATGTGATTTTATTAACTATAACACAAACTCCCTTTCGTGTTGTATTATTTAATACTCACCCTTTCTCATGCACCATGTGTCCAAGAAGTGGCAGATCAAACTAAATTTACACACATATTACACTATTACACACTATACACACTATTACACTATTACACATCTATACACTATTACACACTATTACACTATTACACACTATTACACACTATTACACACTATTACACTATTACACACTATTACACTATTACACTATTACACTATTACACACTATTACACTATTACACACTATTACACTATTACACACTATTACACTATTACACACTATTACACACTATTACACTATTACACACTATTACACTATTACACACTATTACACTATTACACTATTACACACTATACACTATTACACTATTACACACTATTACACTATTACAATTACACACTATTACACTATTACACTATTACACACTATTACACTATTACACACTATTACACTATTACACACTATTACACACTATTACACTATTACACTATTACACACTATTACACTATTACACACTATTACACTATTACACACTATTACACTATTACACTATTACACACTATTACACTATTACACACTATTACACTATTACACTATTACACTATTACACTATTACACTATTACACACTATTACACTATTACACACTATTACACACTATTACACTATTACACTATTACACACTATTACACTATTACACTATACACACTATTACACTATTACCACTATTACACACTATTACACACTATACACTATTACACTATTACACACTATTACACACTATTACACTATTACACACTATTACACTATTACACACTATTACACTATTACACACTATAACACTATTACACTATTACACACTATTACACTATTACACACTATTGCACTATTACACTATTACACTATTACACACTATTACACTATTACACACTATTACACTATTACACTATTACACACTATTACACTATTACACTATTACACACTATTACACTATTACACACTATTACACTATTCCACACTATTACACTATTACACACTATTACACTATTACACTATTACACACTATTACACTATTACACACTATTACACTATTACACACTATTACACACTATTACACTATTACACTATTACACACTATTACACTATTACACACTATTACACACTATTACACACTATTACACTATACACACTATTACACTATTACACTATTACACTATTACACACTATTACACTATTACACACTATTACACTATTACACACTATTACACTATTACACACTATTACACACTATTACACTATTACACACTATTACACTATTACACACTATTACACTATTACACTAGTTAACACACTAATACACTATTACACTATTACACACTATTACACTATTACACTATTACACACTATTACACTATTACACTATTACACACTATTACACTATTACACACTATTACACTATTACACACTATTACACACTATTACACTATTACACTATTACACACTATTAACACTATTACACTAGTACTATACACACTATTACACTATTACACTATTACACACTATTACACTATTACACACTATTACACTATTACACTATTACCACACTATTACACTATTACACTATTACACACTATTACACACTATTACACTATTACACACTATTACACACTATTACACTATTACACTATTACACACTATTACACTATTACACTATTACACACTATTACACTATACACACTATTACACACTATTACACACTATTACACTATTACACACTATTACACACTATTACACTATTACACACTATTACACTATTACACTATTACACACTATTACACTATTACACACTAACACTATTACACTATTACACACTATTACACTATTACACACTATTACACTATTACACTATACACTATTACACTATTACACTATTACACACTATTACACTATTACACTATTACACACTATTACACTATTACACTATTACACACTATTACACTATTAACACTATTACACTATTCCACACTATTACACTATTACACACTATTACACTATTACACTATTACACACTATTACACTATTACACACTATTACACTATTACACACTATTACACACTATTACACTATTACACTATTACACACTATTACACTATTACACACTATTACACTATTACACACTATTACACTATTACACTATTACACACTATTACACTATTACACACTATTACACTATTACACTATTACACACTATTACACTATTACACTATTACACACTATTACACACTATTACACTATTACACACTATTACACACTATTACACTATTACACTATTACACACTATTACACTATTACACTATTACACACTATTACACTATTACACACTATTACACACTATTACACACTATTACACTATTACACACTATTACACACTATTACACTATTACACACTATTACACTATTACACTATTACACACTATTACACTATTACACACTATAACACTATTACACTATTACACACTATTACACTATTACACACTATTGCACTATTACACTATTACACTATTACACACTATTACACTATTACACACTATTACACTATTACACTATTACACACTATTACACTATTACACTATTACACACTATTACACTATTACACACTATTACACTATTCCACACTATTACACTATTACACACTATTACACTATTACACTATTACACACTATTACACTATTACACACTATTACACTATTACACACTATTACACTATTACACTATTACACACTATTACACTATTACACACTATTACACTATTACACACTATTACACTATTACACTATTACACACTATTACACTATTACACACTATTACACACTATTACACTATTACACACTATTACACTATTACACTATTACACACTATTACACTATTACACTATTACACACTATTACACTATTACACACTATTACACTATTACACACTATTACACTATTACACACTATTACACTATTACACTATTACACACTATTACACACTATTACACTATTACACACTATTACACTATTACACTATTACACACTATTACACACTATTACACTATTACACTATTACACACTATTACACTATTACATGATTACACACTATTACACTATTACACACTATTACACTATTACACACTATTACACACTATTACACTATTACACACTATTACACACTATTACACTATTACACTATTACACACTTACACACTATTACACTATTACACTCTTACACACTATTTTTCCGGTTTTCGGACTTTTCCGAGTTTTTGAACTTTTTCGGATTTTTGATGTTTCCGAGTATTTGGAATTTTCCGAGTTTTTGCATTTTTCCGGGTTTTCGGGTTTTCGGATTTTTCCGAATTTTTGAACTTTTTCGGATTTTTGATGTTTCCGAGTTTTCGAATTTTTCCGAGTTTTTGGATTTTTCCGAGTTTTCAGGTTTTCGGACTTTTCCGAGTTTTTGAACTTTTTCGGATTTTTGATGTTTCCGAGTTTTCGGATTTTTCCGAGTTTTTGAACTTTTTCGGATTTTTGATGTTTCCGAGTTTTCGGAATTTTCCGAGTTTTTGGATTTTTCCGAGTTTTCGGGTTTTCCCGAGTTTTTGAACTTTTTCGGATTTTTGATGTTTCCGAGTTTTCGGATTTTTCGGATTTTTCCGAGTTTTTGGGTTTTGGGATTTTTCCGAGTTTTTGAACTTTTTCGGATTTTAGATTTTTCCGAGTTTTTGGATTTTTCCGAGTTTTCGGGTTTTCGGACTTTTCCGAGTTTTTGAACTTTTTCGGATTTTTGATGTTTCCGAGTTTTCGGATTTTTCGGATTTTTCCGAGTTTTTGGGTTTTGGGATTTTTCCGAGTTTTTGAACTTTTTCGGATTTTAGATTTTTCCGAGTTTTGGGATTTTTCCGAGTTTTCGGATTTTTCCGGTTTTTTTAAAGGGGGTGTGGCCTAAGGGGGCGTGGTCTAAGGATCGGGGGAGTGGTCAACATCGACCAATGAAAGGTGGTCAACATCGACCAATGGCACAATCCGCAAGTCTCTACGACAAACGGTTCAAGAGATACACTGAGGGGGTGTGGCCTAAGGGGGCGTGGTCTAAGGATCGGGGGAGTGGTCAACATCGACCAATGAAAGGGGGTCAACATGGACCAATGAAAAATGAAAGAGGATATCCCTACTGAGTACAATGGCACAATCCGCAAGTCTCTACGACAAACGGTTCAAGAGATACACTGAGGGGGTGTGGCCTAAGGGGGCGTGGTCTAAGGATCGGGGGAGTGGTCAACATCGACCAATGAAAGGGGGTCAACATGGACCAATGAAAAATGAAAGAGGATATCCCTACTGAGTACAATGACACAACCCACAAGACAGAGGGCGCTGAACACAGTGATGGCCAATGATGGGTTAAGTGGATGATGTCATTGGCAGCTCAGCCACGAGCCACACAGCTGAACCAATCATGAGTGAGCCATGAGCCACACAGGTGAAGCAATCACTATGACTTGCATATTTTCTATTCAATGCATTTCTATGGAGGCAGATGCATGACTGCATTGTCACATTGATTAAAAGAAAACTATAAGAGATGAAGCGTTGTGACGCGCACATGAGCACTACAACGAGTAGGCGAAGGGTTGTGCGCGATATTGTGACATTCGTGCGATATTGTGGCACTCCTTCGGCGATCGGAACAGAAGGCTAAAAAATAGTGTGAAAAATGTGATTTCTAGAGTGCGATTGCATGGCGGTCAATGGGGAGGAGAACCTTCAAACAAATGGTCGTCAGTTGAGATAGAAATGTCCAATTCCATTTATTTTTCTTTTGTGAGCGGGTTGACAGCCGTGTCATCGTTTTGATGTGTTTGTTTTATTTCTATGTCCAAAATTGAGATCACACTCGCAATTCACCCAAGGTAGGGGGAAAAAGATTATTTCAGCTGCTACACTCTAAAATGCAATGCATTCCCAATGGGACCGAAATTTTACCGTTTAAAGTCGATTCGTAGCCAGACGGTGCGGTGAAACTTTACGAGTTCGGAGACCGGTGTTGCCATAGGCAAGCCGCTCGTTTTGATACCTTTCACGTGTATGGGGCGCGAACGCTTACGTGTTGCAAAGTGTTTGCAAAATCGGTGGAATAAAGAATAAAGAATAACTAGACAATTCCGCGCGGGGGAAATTGTGAAAGTGTGGGTGACGCCTGTGCACCGCCGGCCAACGGGGGAGAGGGTCTCTCGCGAGTCTCTATGACAAACGGTTCAAAGGATACAGAAAGGGGGCGCGGCCTAAGGATCGGCGGAGTGGTCAACATAGACCAATCAAAGAGGATATCGCTACTGAGTGCAATGACACAACCCGCAACACTATTACACTATTACACAATATTACACTATTACACACTATTACACACTATTACACACTATTACACACTATTACACTATTACACACTATTACACTATTACACACTATTACACACTATTACACTATTACACACTATTACAATATTACACTATTACACACTATTACACACTATTACACTATTACACACTATTACACTATTACACACTATTACACACTATTACACACTATTACACTATTACACTATTACACTATTACACAATATTACACTATTACACACTATTACACTATTACACTATTACACACTATTACACTATTACACTATTACACACTATTACACTATTACACACTATTACACTATTACACACTATTACACTATTACACACTATTACACTATTACACTATTACACACTATTACACTATTACACACTATTACACTATTACACTATTACACACTATTACACTATTACACACTATTACACTATTACACACTATTACACTATTACACTATTACACACTATTACACTATTACACACTATTACACTATTACACACTATTACACTATTACACTATTACACTATTACACACTATTACACTATTACACACTATTACACTATTACACACTATTACACTATTACACTATTACACACTATTACACTATTACACACTATTACACTATTACACTATTACACACTATTACACTATTACACACTATTACACTATTACACTATTACACACTATTACACTATTACACACTATTACACTATTACACACTATTACACTATTACACACTATTACACTATTACACTATTACACACTATTACACACTATTACACTATTACACACTATTACACTATTACACTATTACACTATTACACACTATTACACTATTACACTATTACACACTATTACACTATTACACACTATTACAATATTACACACTATTACACTATTACACTATTACACACTATTACACTATTACACACTATTACACTATTACACACTATTACACACTATTACACTATTACACACTATTACACTATTACACAGTATTACACTATTACACTATTACACTATTACACAATATTACACTATTACACACTATCACACTATTACACTATTACACACTATTACACTATTACACACTATTACACTATTACACTATTACACTATTACACACTATTACACTATTACACACTATTACACTATTACACACTATTACACACTATTACACTATTACACACTATTACACTATTACACACTATTACACACTATTACACTATTACACACTATTACACTATTACACTATTACACAATATTACACTATTACACACTATTACACTATTACACTATTACACTATTACACACTATTACACTATTACACACTATTACACTATTACACAATATTACACTATTACACACTATTACACACTATTACACTATTACACACTATTACACTATTACACACTATTACACTATTACACACTATTACACTATTACACACTATTACACTATTACACTATTACACTATTACACACTATTACACTATTACACACTATTACACTATTACACACTATTACACACTATTACACTATTACACACTATTACACACTATTACACTATTACACACTATTACACTATTACACACTATTACACACTATTACACACTATTACACTATTACACACTATTACACTATTACACTATTACACACTATTACACTATTACACTATTACACTATTACACACTATTACACTATTACACACTATTACACACTATTACACTATTACACACTATTACACTATTACACTATTACACTATTACACACTATTACACTATTACACTATTACACACTATTACACTATTACACTATTACACACTATTACACTATTACACACTATTACACTATTACACACTATTACACTATTACACACTATTACACTATTACACTATTACACACTATTACACTATTACACACTATTACACTATTACACTATTACACACTATTACCCTATTACACTATTACACACTATTACACTATTACACTATTACACACTATTACACTATTAGACACTATTACACTATTACACACTATTACACTATTACACTATTACACACTATTACACACTATTACACTATTACACACTATTACACTATTACACTATTACACACTATTACACTATTACACACTATTACACTATTACACTATTACACAATATTACACTATTACACACTATTACACTATTACACACTATTACACACTATTACACTATTACACACTATTACACTATTACACTATTACACACTATTACACTATTACACACTATTACACTATTACACCGAGTACAATGGCACAATCCGCAAGTCTCTACGACAAACGGTTCAAGAGATACACTGAGGGGGTGTGGCCTAAGGGGGCGTGGTCTAAGGATCGGGGGAGTGGTCAACATCGACCAATGAAAGGTGGTCAACATCGACCAATGGCACAATCCCCAAGTCTCTACGACAAACGGTTCAAGAGATACACTGAGGGTGTGTGGCCTAAGGGGGCGTGGTCTAAGGATCGGGGGAGTGGTCAACATCGACCAATGAAAGGTGGTCAACAGGGGGAGTGGTCAACATCGACCAATGAAAGGTGGTCAACATCGACCAATGGCACAATCCGCAAGTCTCTACGACAAACGGTTCAAGAGATACACTGAGGGGGTGTGGCCTAAGGGGGCGTGGTCTAAGGATCGGGGGAGTGGTCAACATCGACCAATGAAAGGGGGTCAACATGGACCAATGAAAAATGAAAGAGGATATCCCTACTGAGTACAATGACACAACCCACAAGACAGAGGGCGCTGTCAGCAATTCAGTACTGCAACACAGTGATGGCCAATGATGGGTTAAGTGGATGATGTCATTGGCAGCTCAGCCACGAGCCACACAGCTGAACCAATCATGAGTGAGCCATGAGCCACACAGGTGAAGCAATCACTATGACTTGCATATTTTCTATTCAATGCATTTCTATGGAGGCAGATGCATGACTGCATTGTCACATTGATTAAAAGAAAACTATAAGAGATGAAGCGTTGTGACGCGCACATGAGCACTACAACGAGTAGGCGAAGGGTTGTGCGCGATATTGTGACATTCGTGCGATATTGTGGCACTCCTTCGGCGATCGGAACAGAAGGCTAAAAAATAGTGTGAAAAATGTGATTTCTAGAGTGCGATTGCATGGCGGTCAATGGGGAGGAGAACCTTCAAACAAATGGTCGTCAGTTGAGATAGAAATGTCCAATTCCATTTATTTTTCTTTTGTGAGCGGGTTGACAGCCGTGTCATCGTTTTGATGTGTTTGTTTTATTTCTATGTCCAAAATTGAGATCACACTCGCAATTCACCCAAGGTAGGGGGAAAAAGATTATTTCAGCTGCTACACTCTAAAATGCAATGCATTCCCAATGGGACCGAAATTTTACCGTTTAAAGTCGATTCGTAGCCAGACGGTGCGGTGAAACTTTACGAGTTCGGAGACCGGTGTTGCCATAGGCAAGCCGCTCGTTTTGATACCTTTCACGTGTATGGGGCGCGAACGCTTACGTGTTGCAAAGTGTTTGCAAAATCGGTGGAATAAAGAATAAAGAATAACTAGACAATTCCGCGCGGGGGAAATTGTGAAAGTGTGGGTGACGCCTGTGCACCGCCGGCCAACGGGGGAGAGGGTCTCTCGCGAGTCTCTATGACAAACGGTTCAAAGGATACAGAAAGGGGGCGCGGCCTAAGGATCGGGGGAGTGGTCAACATAGACCAATCAAAGAGGATATCGCTACTGAGTGCAATGACACAACCCGCAACACTATTACACTATTACACAATATTACACTATTACACACTATTACACACTATTACACACTATTACACACTATTACACTATTACACACTATTACACTATTACACACTATTACACACTATTACACTATTACACACTATTACAATATTACACTATTACACACTATTACACACTATTACACTATTACACACTATTACACTATTACACACTATTACACACTATTACACACTATTACACTATTACACTATTACACTATTACACAATATTACACTATTACACACTATTACACTATTACACTATTACACTATTACACACTATTACACTATTACACTATTACACACTATTACACTATTACACACTATTACACTATTACACACTATTACACTATTACACACTATTACACTATTACACTATTACACACTATTACACTATTACACACTATTACACTATTACACTATTACACACTATTACACTATTACACACTATTACACTATTACACACTATTACACTATTACACTATTACACACTATTACACTATTACACACTATTACACTATTACACACTATTACACTATTACACTATTACACTATTACACACTATTACACTATTACACACTATTACACTATTACACACTATTACACTATTACACTATTACACACTATTACACACTATTACACTATTACACTATTACACACTATTACACTATTACACACTATTACACTATTACACTATTACACACTATTACACTATTACACACTATTACACTATTACACACTATTACACTATTACACACTATTACACTATTACACTATTACACACTATTACACACTATTACACTATTACACACTATTACACTATTACACTATTACACTATTACACACTATTACACTATTACACTATTACACACTATTACACTATTACACACTATTACAATATTACACACTATTACACTATTACACTATTACACACTATTACACTATTACACACTATTACACTATTACACACTATTACACACTATTACACTATTACACACTATTACACTATTACACAGTATTACACTATTACACTATTACACTATTACACAATATTACACTATTACACACTATCACACTATTACACTATTACACACTATTACACTATTACACACTATTACACTATTACACTATTACACTATTACACACTATTACACTATTACACACTATTACACTATTACACACTATTACACACTATTACACTATTACACACTATTACACTATTACACACTATTACACACTATTACACTATTACACACTATTACACTATTACACTATTACACAATATTACACTATTACACACTATTACACTATTACACTATTACACTATTACACACTATTACACTATTACACACTATTACACTATTACACAATATTACACTATTACACACTATTACACACTATTACACTATTACACACTATTACACTATTACACACTATTACACTATTACACACTATTACACTATTACACACTATTACACTATTACACTATTACACTATTACACACTATTACACTATTACACACTATTACACTATTACACACTATTACACACTATTACACTATTACACACTATTACACACTATTACACTATTACACACTATTACACTATTACACACTATTACACACTATTACACACTATTACACTATTACACACTATTACACTATTACACTATTACACACTATTACACTATTACACTATTACACTATTACACACTATTACACTATTACACACTATTACACACTATTACACTATTACACACTATTACACTATTACACTATTACACTATTACACACTATTACACTATTACACTATTACACACTATTACACTATTACACTATTACACACTATTACACTATTACACACTATTACACTATTACACACTATTACACTATTACACACTATTACACTATTACACTATTACACACTATTACACTATTACACACTATTACACTATTACACTATTACACACTATTACCCTATTACACTATTACACACTATTACACTATTACACTATTACACACTATTACACTATTAGACACTATTACACTATTACACACTATTACACTATTACACTATTACACACTATTACACACTATTACACTATTACACACTATTACACTATTACACTATTACACACTATTACACTATTACACACTATTACACTATTACACTATTACACAATATTACACTATTACACACTATTACACTATTACACACTATTACACACTATTACACTATTACACACTATTACACTATTACACTATTACACACTATTACACTATTACACACTATTACACTATTACACCGAGTACAATGGCACAATCCGCAAGTCTCTACGACAAACGGTTCAAGAGATACACTGAGGGGGTGTGGCCTAAGGGGGCGTGGTCTAAGGATCGGGGGAGTGGTCAACATCGACCAATGAAAGGTGGTCAACATCGACCAATGGCACAATCCCCAAGTCTCTACGACAAACGGTTCAAGAGATACACTGAGGGTGTGTGGCCTAAGGGGGCGTGGTCTAAGGATCGGGGGAGTGGTCAACATCGACCAATGAAAGGTGGTCAACAGGGGGAGTGGTCAACATCGACCAATGAAAGGTGGTCAACATCGACCAATGGCACAATCCGCAAGTCTCTACGACAAACGGTTCAAGAGATACACTGAGGGGGTGTGGCCTAAGGGGGCGTGGTCTAAGGATCGGGGGAGTGGTCAACATCGACCAATGAAAGGGGGTCAACATGGACCAATGAAAAATGAAAGAGGATATCCCTACTGAGTACAATGACACAACCCACAAGACAGAGGGCGCTGTCAGCAATTCAGTAGTGCAACACAGTGATGGCCAATGATGGGTTAAGTGGATGATGTCATTGGCAGCTCAGCCACGAGCCACACAGCTGAACCAATCATGAGTGAGCCATGAGCCACACAGGTGAAGCAATCACTATGACTTGCATATTTTCTATCCAATGCATTTCTATGGAGGCAGATGCATGACTGCATTGTCACATTGATTAAAAGAAAACTATAAGAGATGAAGCGTTGTGACGCGCACATGAGCACTACAACGAGTAGGCGAAGGGTTGTGCGCGATATTGTGACATTCGTGCGATATTGTGGCACTCCTTCGGCGATCGGAACAGAAGGCTAAAAAATAGTGTGAAAAATGTGATTTCTAGAGTGCGATTGCATGGCGGTCAATGGGGAGGAGAACCTTCAAACAAATGGTCGTCAGTTGAGATAGAAATGTCCAATTCCATTTATTTTTCTTTTGTGAGCGGGTTGACAGCCGTGTCATCGTTTTGATGTGTTTGTTTTATTTCTACGTCCAAAATTGAGATCACACTCGCAATTCACCCAAGGTAGGGGGAAAAAGATTATTTCAGCTGCTACACTCTAAAATGCAATGCATTCCCAATGGGACCGAAATTTTACCGTTTAAAGTCGATTCGTAGCCAGACGGTGCGGTGAAACTTTACGAGTTCGGAGACCGGTGTTGCCATAGGCAAGCCGCTCGTTTTGATACCTTTCACGTGTATGGGGCGCGAACGCTTACATGTTGCAAAGTGTTTGCAAAATCGGTGGAATAAAGAATAAAGAATAATAAAAAGAGTATGGATATGTATAGTGTGGGTGGCAACCTGGCTTCGCCAGGTCACCCACACTAACTAGACAATTCCGCGCGGGGGAAATTGTGAAAGTGTGGGTGACGCCTGTGCACCGCCGGCCAACGGGGGAGAGGGTCTCTCGCGAGTCTCTATGACAAACGGTTCAAAGGATACAAAAAGGGGGCGCGGCCTAAGGATCGGGGGAGTGGTCAACATAGACCATTTGAAGATGACTACAGATGTGATTTTATTAACTATAACACAAACTCCCTTTCGTGTTGTATTATTTAATACTCACCCTTTCTCATGGCACCATGTGTCCAAGAAGTGGCAGATCAAACTAAATGATCTATTACACACTATTACACTATTACACACTATTACACACTATTACACTATTACACACTATTACACTATTACACACTATTACACTATTACACACTATTACACACTATTACACACTATTACACTATTACACACTATTACACTATTACACTATTACACTATTACACACTATTACACTATTACACACTATTACACTATTACACACTATTACACTATTACGCACTATTACACACTATTACACTATTACACAATATTACACTATTACACACTATTACACTATTACACTATTACACACTATTACACTATTACACTATTACACACTATTACACTATTACACTATTACACACTATTACACTATTACACACTATTACACTATTACACACTATTACACACTATTACACTATTACACTATTACACACTATTACACTATTACACACTATTACACTATTACACACTATTACACTATTACACTATTACACACTATTACACTATTACACACTATTACACTATTACACTATTACACACTATTACACTATTACACTATTACACACTATTACACACTATTACACTATTACACACTATTACACACTATTACACTATTACACTATTACACACTATTACACTATTACACTATTACACACTATTACACTATTACACACTATTACACACTATTACACACTATTACACTATTACACACTATTACACACTATTACACTATTACACACTATTACACTATTACACTATTACACACTATTACACTATTACACACTATAACACTATTACACTATTACACACTATTACACTATTACACACTATTGCACTATTACACTATTACACTATTACACACTATTACACTATTACACACTATTACACTATTACACTATTACACACTATTACACTATTACACTATTACACACTATTACACTATTACACACTATTACACTATTCCACACTATTACACTATTACACACTATTACACTATTACACTATTACACACTATTACACTATTACACACTATTACACTATTACACACTATTACACACTATTACACTATTACACTATTACACACTATTACACTATTACACACTATTACACACTATTACACACTATTACACTATTACACACTATTACACTATTACACTATTACACTATTACACACTATTACACTATTACACACTATTACACTATTACACTATTACACACTATTACACTATTACACACTATTACACTATTACACACTATTACACTATTACACTATTACACTATTACACACTATTACACTATTACACACTATTACACTATTACACACTATTACACTATTACACTATTACACACTATTACACTATTACACACTATTACACTATTACACTATTACACACTATTACACTATTACACACTATTACACTATTACACTATTACACACTATTACACTATTACACACTATTACACTATTACACACTATTACACTATTACACACTATTACACTATTACACTATTACACACTATTACACACTATTACACTATTACACACTATTACACTATTACACTATTACACTATTACACACTATTACACTATTACACTATTACACTATTACACACTATTACACTATTACACACTATTACAATATTACACACTATTACACTATTACACTATTACACACTATTACACTATTACACACTATTACACTATTACACACTATTACACACTATTACACTATTACACACTATTACACTATTACACAGTATTACACTATTACACTATTACACTATTACACAATATTACACTATTACACACTATCACACTATTACACTATTACACACTATTACACTATTACACACTATTACACTATTACACTATTACACTATTACACACTATTACACTATTACACACTATTACACTATTACACACTATTACACACTATTACACTATTACACACTATTACACTATTACACACTATTACACACTATTACACTATTACACACTATTACACTATTACACACTATTACACTATTACACTATTACACAATATTACACTATTACACACTATTACACTATTACACTATTACACTATTACACACTATTACACTATTACACACTATTACACTATTACACACTATTACACTATTACACACTATTACACTATTACACTATTACACACTATTACACACTATTACACTATTACACACTATTACACTATTACACTATTACACTATTACACACTATTACACTATTACACTATTACACACTATTACAATATTACACACTATTACACTATTACACTATTACACACTATTACACTATTACACACTATTACACTATTACACACTATTACACACTATTACACTATTACACACTATTACACTATTACACAGTATTACACTATTACACTATTACACTATTACACAATATTACACTATTACACACTATCACACTATTACACTATTACACACTATTACACTATTACACACTATTACACTATTACACTATTACACTATTACACACTATTACACTATTACACACTATTACACTATTACACACTATTACACACTATTACACTATTACACACTATTACACTATTACACACTATTACACACTATTACACTATTACACACTATTACACTATTACACTATTACACAATATTACACTATTACACACTATTACACTATTACACTATTACACTATTACACACTATTACACTATTACACACTATTACACTATTACACAATATTACACTATTACACACTATTACACACTATTACACTATTACACACTATTACACTATTACACACTATTACACTATTACACACTATTACACTATTACACACTATTACACTATTACACTATTACACTATTACACACTATTACACTATTACACACTATTACACTATTACACACTATTACACACTATTACACTATTACACACTATTACACACTATTACACTATTACACACTATTACACTATTACACACTATTACACACTATTACACACTATTACACTATTACACACTATTACACTATTACACTATTACACACTATTACACTATTACACTATTACACTATTACACACTATTACACTATTACACACTATTACACACTATTACACTATTACACACTATTACACTATTACACTATTACACTATTACACACTATTACACTATTACACTATTACACACTATTACACTATTACACTATTACACACTATTACACTATTACACACTATTACACTATTACACACTATTACACTATTACACACTATTACACTATTACACTATTACACACTATTACACTATTACACACTATTACACTATTACACTATTACACACTATTACCCTATTACACTATTACACACTATTACACTATTACACTATTACACACTATTACACTATTAGACACTATTACACTATTACACACTATTACACTATTACACTATTACACACTATTACACACTATTACACTATTACACACTATTACACTATTACACTATTACACACTATTACACTATTACACACTATTACACTATTACACTATTACACAATATTACACTATTACACACTATTACACTATTACACACTATTACACACTATTACACTATTACACACTATTACACTATTACACTATTACACACTATTACACTATTACACACTATTACACTATTACACCGAGTACAATGGCACAATCCGCAAGTCTCTACGACAAACGGTTCAAGAGATACACTGAGGGGGTGTGGCCTAAGGGGGCGTGGTCTAAGGATCGGGGGAGTGGTCAACATCGACCAATGAAAGGTGGTCAACATCGACCAATGGCACAATCCCCAAGTCTCTACGACAAACGGTTCAAGAGATACACTGAGGGTGTGTGGCCTAAGGGGGCGTGGTCTAAGGATCGGGGGAGTGGTCAACATCGACCAATGAAAGGTGGTCAACAGGGGGAGTGGTCAACATCGACCAATGAAAGGTGGTCAACATCGACCAATGGCACAATCCGCAAGTCTCTACGACAAACGGTTCAAGAGATACACTGAGGGGGTGTGGCCTAAGGGGGCGTGGTCTAAGGATCGGGGGAGTGGTCAACATCGACCAATGAAAGGGGGTCAACATGGACCAATGAAAAATGAAAGAGGATATCCCTACTGAGTACAATGACACAACCCACAAGACAGAGGGCGCTGTCAGCAATTCAGTAGTGCAACACAGTGATGGCCAATGATGGGTTAAGTGGATGATGTCATTGGCAGCTCAGCCACGAGCCACACAGCTGAACCAATCATGAGTGAGCCATGAGCCACACAGGTGAAGCAATCACTATGACTTGCATATTTTCTATCCAATGCATTTCTATGGAGGCAGATGCATGACTGCATTGTCACATTGATTAAAAGAAAACTATAAGAGATGAAGCGTTGTGACGCGCACATGAGCACTACAACGAGTAGGCGAAGGGTTGTGCGCGATATTGTGACATTCGTGCGATATTGTGGCACTCCTTCGGCGATCGGAACAGAAGGCTAAAAAATAGTGTGAAAAATGTGATTTCTAGAGTGCGATTGCATGGCGGTCAATGGGGAGGAGAACCTTCAAACAAATGGTCGTCAGTTGAGATAGAAATGTCCAATTCCATTTATTTTTCTTTTGTGAGCGGGTTGACAGCCGTGTCATCGTTTTGATGTGTTTGTTTTATTTCTACGTCCAAAATTGAGATCACACTCGCAATTCACCCAAGGTAGGGGGAAAAAGATTATTTCAGCTGCTACACTCTAAAATGCAATGCATTCCCAATGGGACCGAAATTTTACCGTTTAAAGTCGATTCGTAGCCAGACGGTGCGGTGAAACTTTACGAGTTCGGAGACCGGTGTTGCCATAGGCAAGCCGCTCGTTTTGATACCTTTCACGTGTATGGGGCGCGAACGCTTACATGTTGCAAAGTGTTTGCAAAATCGGTGGAATAAAGAATAAAGAATAATAAAAAGAGTATGGATATGTATAGTGTGGGTGGCAACCTGGCTTCGCCAGGTCACCCACACTAACTAGACAATTCCGCGCGGGGGAAATTGTGAAAGTGTGGGTGACGCCTGTGCACCGCCGGCCAACGGGGGAGAGGGTCTCTCGCGAGTCTCTATGACAAACGGTTCAAAGGATACAAAAAGGGGGCGCGGCCTAAGGATCGGGGGAGTGGTCAACATAGACCATTTGAAGATGACTACAGATGTGATTTTATTAACTATAACACAAACTCCCTTTCGTGTTGTATTATTTAATACTCACCCTTTCTCATGGCACCATGTGTCCAAGAAGTGGCAGATCAAACTAAATGATCTATTACACACTATTACACTATTACACACTATTACACACTATTACACTATTACACACTATTACACTATTACACACTATTACACTATTACACACTATTACACACTATTACACACTATTACACTATTACACACTATTACACTATTACACTATTACACTATTACACACTATTACACTATTACACACTATTACACTATTACACACTATTACACTATTACACACTATTACACACTATTACACTATTACACACTATTACACTATTACACACTATTACACTATTACACTATTACACACTATTACACTATTACACTATTACACACTATTACACTATTACACTATTACACACTATTACACTATTACACACTATTACACTATTACACACTATTACACACTATTACACTATTACACTATTACACACTATTACACTATTACACACTATTACACTATTACACACTATTACACTATTACACTATTACACACTATTACACTATTACACACTATTACACTATTACACTATTACACACTATTACACTATTACACTATTACACACTATTACACACTATTACACTATTACACACTATTACACACTATTACACTATTACACTATTACACACTATTACACTATTACACTATTACACACTATTACACTATTACACACTATTACACACTATTACACACTATTACACTATTACACACTATTACACACTATTACACTATTACACACTATTACACTATTACACTATTACACACTATTACACTATTACACACTATAACACTATTACACTATTACACACTATTACACTATTACACACTATTGCACTATTACACTATTACACTATTACACACTATTACACTATTACACACTATTACACTATTACACTATTACACACTATTACACTATTACACTATTACACACTATTACACTATTACACACTATTACACTATTCCACACTATTACACTATTACACACTATTACACTATTACACTATTACACACTATTACACTATTACACACTATTACACTATTACACACTATTACACACTATTACACTATTACACTATTACACACTATTACACTATTACACACTATTACACACTATTACACACTATTACACTATTACACACTATTACACTATTACACTATTACACTATTACACACTATTACACTATTACACACTATTACACTATTACACTATTACACACTATTACACTATTACACACTATTACACTATTACACACTATTACACTATTACACTATTACACTATTACACACTATTACACTATTACACACTATTACACTATTACACACTATTACACTATTACACTATTACACACTATTACACTATTACACACTATTACACTATTACACTATTACACACTATTACACTATTACACACTATTACACTATTACACTATTACACACTATTACACTATTACACACTATTACACTATTACACACTATTACACTATTACACACTATTACACTATTACACTATTACACACTATTACACACTATTACACTATTACACACTATTACACTATTACACTATTACACTATTACACACTATTACACTATTACACTATTACACTATTACACACTATTACACTATTACACACTATTACAATATTACACACTATTACACTATTACACTATTACACACTATTACACTATTACACACTATTACACTATTACACACTATTACACACTATTACACTATTACACACTATTACACTATTACACAGTATTACACTATTACACTATTACACTATTACACAATATTACACTATTACACACTATCACACTATTACACTATTACACACTATTACACTATTACACACTATTACACTATTACACTATTACACTATTACACACTATTACACTATTACACACTATTACACTATTACACACTATTACACACTATTACACTATTACACACTATTACACTATTACACACTATTACACACTATTACACTATTACACACTATTACACTATTACACACTATTACACTATTACACTATTACACAATATTACACTATTACACACTATTACACTATTACACTATTACACTATTACACACTATTACACTATTACACACTATTACACTATTACACAATATTACACTATTACACACTATTACACACTATTACACTATTACACACTATTACACTATTACACACTATTACACTATTACACACTATTACACTATTACACACTATTACACTATTACACTATTACACTATTACACACTATTACACTATTACACACTATTACACTATTACACACTATTACACACTATTACACTATTACACACTATTACACACTATTACACTATTACACACTATTACACTATTACACACTATTACACACTATTACACACTATTACACTATTACACACTATTACACTATTACACTATTACACACTATTACACTATTACACTATTACACTATTACACACTATTACACTATTACACACTATTACACACTATTACACTATTACACACTATTACACTATTACACTATTACACTATTACACACTATTACACTATTACACTATTACACACTATTACACTATTACACTATTACACACTATTACACTATTACACACTATTACACTATTACACACTATTACACTATTACACACTATTACACTATTACACACTATTACACTATTACACACTATTACACTATTACACTATTACACACTATTACCCTATTACACTATTACACACTATTACACTATTACACTATTACACACTATTACACTATTAGACACTATTACACTATTACACTATTACACTATTACACTATTACACACTATTACACACTATTACACTATTACACACTATTACACTATTACACTATTACACACTATTACACTATTACACACTATTACACTATTACACTATTACACAATATTACACTATTACACACTATTACACTATTACACACTATTACACACTATTACACTATTACACACTATTACACTATTACACTATTACACACTATTACACTATTACACACTATTACACTATTACACCGAGTACAATGGCACAATCCGCAAGTCTCTACGACAAACGGTTCAAGAGATACACTGAGGGGGTGTGGCCTAAGGGGGCGTGGTCTAAGGATCGGGGGAGTGGTCAACATCGACCAATGAAAGGTGGTCAACATCGACCAATGGCACAATCCCCAAGTCTCTACGACAAACGGTTCAAGAGATACACTGAGGGTGTGTGGCCTAAGGGGGCGTGGTCTAAGGATCGGGGGAGTGGTCAACATCGACCAATGAAAGGTGGTCAACAGGGGGAGTGGTCAACATCGACCAATGAAAGGTGGTCAACATCGACCAATGGCACAATCCGCAAGTCTCTACGACAAACGGTTCAAGAGATACACTGAGGGGGTGTGGCCTAAGGGGGCGTGGTCTAAGGATCGGGGGAGTGGTCAACATCGACCAATGAAAGGGGGTCAACATGGACCAATGAAAAATGAAAGAGGATATCCCTACTGAGTACAATGACACAACCCACAAGACAGAGGGCGCTGTCAGCAATTCAGTAGTGCAACACAGTGATGGCCAATGATGGGTTAAGTGGATGATGTCATTGGCAGCTCAGCCACGAGCCACACAGCTGAACCAATCATGAGTGAGCCATGAGCCACACAGGTGAAGCAATCACTATGACTTGCATATTTTCTATCCAATGCATTTCTATGGAGGCAGATGCATGACTGCATTGTCACATTGATTAAAAGAAAACTATAAGAGATGAAGCGTTGTGACGCGCACATGAGCACTACAACGAGTAGGCGAAGGGTTGTGCGCGATATTGTGACATTCGTGCGATATTGTGGCACTCCTTCGGCGATCGGAACAGAAGGCTAAAAAATAGTGTGAAAAATGTGATTTCTAGAGTGCGATTGCATGGCGGTCAATGGGGAGGAGAACCTTCAAACAAATGGTCGTCAGTTGAGATAGAAATGTCCAATTCCATTTATTTTTCTTTTGTGAGCGGGTTGACAGCCGTGTCATCGTTTTGATGTGTTTGTTTTATTTCTACGTCCAAAATTGAGATCACACTCGCAATTCACCCAAGGTAGGGGGAAAAAGATTATTTCAGCTGCTACACTCTAAAATGCAATGCATTCCCAATGGGACCGATATTTTACCGTTTAAAGTCGATTCGTAGCCAGACGGTGCGGTGAAACTTTACGAGTTCGGAGACCGGTGTTGCCATAGGCAAGCCGCTCGTTTTGATACCTTTCACGTGTATGGGGCGCGAACGCTTACGTGTTGCAAAGTGTTTGCAAAATCGGTGGAATAAAGAATAAAGAATAACTAGACAATTCCGCGCGGGGGAAATTGTGAAAGTGTGGGTGACGCCTGTGCACCGCCGGCCAACGGGGGAGAGGGTCTCTCGCGAGTCTCTATGACAAACGGTTCAAAGGATACAGAAAGGGGGCGCGGCCTAAGGATCGGGGGAGTGGTCAACATAGACCAATCAAAGAGGATATCGCTACTGAGTGCAATGACACAACCCGCAACACTATTACACTATTACACAATATTACACTATTACACACTATTACACACTATTACACACTATTACACACTATTACACTATTACACACTATTACACTATTACACACTATTACACACTATTACACTATTACACACTATTACAATATTACACTATTACACACTATTACACACTATTACACTATTACACACTATTACACTATTACACACTATTACACACTATTACACACTATTACACTATTACACTATTACACTATTACACAATATTACACTATTACACACTATTACACTATTACACTATTACACTATTACACACTATTACACTATTACACTATTACACACTATTACACTATTACACACTATTACACTATTACACACTATTACACTATTACACACTATTACACTATTACACTATTACACACTATTACACTATTACACACTATTACACTATTACACTATTACACACTATTACACTATTACACACTATTACACTATTACACACTATTACACTATTACACTATTACACACTATTACACTATTACACACTATTACACTATTACACACTATTACACTATTACACTATTACACTATTACACACTATTACACTATTACACACTATTACACTATTACACACTATTACACTATTACACTATTACACACTATTACACTATTACACACTATTACACTATTACACTATTACACACTATTACACTATTACACACTATTACACTATTACACTATTACACACTATTACACTATTACACACTATTACACTATTACACACTATTACACTATTACACACTATTACACTATTACACTATTACACACTATTACACACTATTACACTATTACACACTATTACACTATTACACTATTACACTATTACACACTATTACACTATTACACTATTACACTATTACACACTATTACACTATTACACACTATTACAATATTACACACTATTACACTATTACACTATTACACACTATTACACTATTACACACTATTACACTATTACACACTATTACACACTATTACACTATTACACACTATTACACTATTACACAGTATTACACTATTACACTATTACACTATTACACAATATTACACTATTACACACTATCACACTATTACACTATTACACACTATTACACTATTACACACTATTACACTATTACACTATTACACTATTACACACTATTACACTATTACACACTATTACACTATTACACACTATTACACACTATTACACTATTACACACTATTACACTATTACACACTATTACACACTATTACACTATTACACACTATTACACTATTACACACTATTACACTATTACACTATTACACAATATTACACTATTACACACTATTACACTATTACACTATTACACTATTACACACTATTACACTATTACACACTATTACACTATTACACAATATTACACTATTACACACTATTACACACTATTACACTATTACACACTATTACACTATTACACACTATTACACTATTACACACTATTACACTATTACACACTATTACACTATTACACTATTACACTATTACACACTATTACACTATTACACACTATTACACTATTACACACTATTACACACTATTACACTATTACACACTATTACACACTATTACACTATTACACACTATTACACTATTACACACTATTACACACTATTACACACTATTACACTATTACACACTATTACACTATTACACTATTACACACTATTACACTATTACACTATTACACTATTACACACTATTACACTATTACACACTATTACACACTATTACACTATTACACACTATTACACTATTACACTATTACACTATTACACACTATTACACTATTACACTATTACACACTATTACACTATTACACTATTACACACTATTACACTATTACACACTATTACACTATTACACACTATTACACTATTACACACTATTACACTATTACACTATTACACACTATTACACTATTACACACTATTACACTATTACACTATTACACACTATTACCCTATTACACTATTACACACTATTACACTATTACACTATTACACACTATTACACTATTAGACACTATTACACTATTACACACTATTACACTATTACACTATTACACACTATTACACACT
Source organism: Notolepis coatsorum (assembly GCF_963971535.1). Classification (NCBI taxonomy): domain Eukaryota; kingdom Metazoa; phylum Chordata; class Actinopteri; order Aulopiformes; family Paralepididae; genus Notolepis; species Notolepis coatsorum. Next base: position 113,180 of record NW_028171624.1, read on the forward strand.
ATTACACTATTACACACTATTACACTATTACACTATTACACACTATTACACTATTACACACTATTACACTATTACACTATTACACAATATTACACTATTACACACTATTACACTATTACACACTATTACACACTATTACACTATTACACACTATTACACTATTACACTATTACACACTATTACACTATTACACACTATTACACTATTACACCGAGTACAATGGCACAATCCGCAAGTCTCTACGACAAACGGTTCAAGAGATACACTGAGGGGGTGTGGCCTAAGGGGGCGTGGTCTAAGGATCGGGGGAGTGGTCAACATCGACCAATGAAAGGTGGTCAACATCGACCAATGGCACAATCCCCAAGTCTCTACGACAAACGGTTCAAGAGATACACTGAGGGTGTGTGGCCTAAGGGGGCGTGGTCTAAGGATCGGGGGAGTGGTCAACATCGACCAATGAAAGGTGGTCAACAGGGGGAGTGGTCAACATCGACCAATGAAAGGTGGTCAACATCGACCAATGGCACAATCCGCAAGTCTCTACGACAAACGGTTCAAGAGATACACTGAGGGGGTGTGGCCTAAGGGGGCGTGGTCTAAGGATCGGGGGAGTGGTCAACATCGACCAATGAAAGGGGGTCAACATGGACCAATGAAAAATGAAAGAGGATATCCCTACTGAGTACAATGACACAACCCACAAGACAGAGGGCGCTGTCAGCAATTCAGTAGTGCAACACAGTGATGGCCAATGATGGGTTAAGTGGATGATGTCATTGGCAGCTCAGCCACGAGCCACACAGCTGAACCAATCATGAGTGAGCCATGAGCCACACAGGTGAAGCAATCACTATGACTTGCATATTTTCTATCCAATGCATTTCTATGGAGGCAGATGCATGACTGCATTGTCACATTGATTAAAAGAAAACTATAAGAGATGAAGCGTTGTGACGCGCACATGAGCACTACAACGAGTAGGCGAAGGGTTGTGCGCGATATTGTGACATTCGTGCGATATTGTGGCACTCCTTCGGCGATCGGAACAGAAGGCTAAAAAATAGTGTGAAAAATGTGATTTCTAGAGTGCGATTGCATGGCGGTCAATGGGGAGGAGAACCTTCAAACAAATGGTCGTCAGTTGAGATAGAAATGTCCAATTCCATTTATTTTTCTTTTGTGAGCGGGTTGACAGCCGTGTCATCGTTTTGATGTGTTTGTTTTATTTCTACGTCCAAAATTGAGATCACACTCGCAATTCACCCAAGGTAGGGGGAAAAAGATTATTTCAGCTGCTACACTCTAAAATGCAATGCATTCCCAATGGGACCGAAATTTTACCGTTTAAAGTCGATTCGTAGCCAGACGGTGCGGTGAAACTTTACGAGTTCGGAGACCGGTGTTGCCATAGGCAAGCCGCTCGTTTTGATACCTTTCACGTGTATGGGGCGCGAACGCTTACATGTTGCAAAGTGTTTGCAAAATCGGTGGAATAAAGAATAAAGAATAATAAAAAGAGTATGGATATGTATAGTGTGGGTGGCAACCTGGCTTCGCCAGGTCACCCACACTAACTAGACAATTCCGCGCGGGGGAAATTGTGAAAGTGTGGGTGACGCCTGTGCACCGCCGGCCAACGGGGGAGAGGGTCTCTCGCGAGTCTCTATGACAAACGGTTCAAAGGATACAAAAAGGGGGCGCGGCCTAAGGATCGGGGGAGTGGTCAACATAGACCATTTGAAGATGACTACAGATGTGATTTTATTAACTATAACACAAACTCCCTTTCGTGTTGTATTATTTAATACTCACCCTTTCTCATGGCACCATGTGTCCAAGAAGTGGCAGATCAAACTAAATGATCTATTACACACTATTACACTATTACACACTATTACACACTATTACACTATTACACACTATTACACTATTACACACTATTACACTATTACACACTATTACACACTATTACACACTATTACACTATTACACACTATTACACTATTACACTATTACACTATTACACACTATTACACTATTACACACTATTACACTATTACACACTATTACACTATTACACACTATTACACACTATTACACTATTACACACTATTACACTATTACACACTATTACACTATTACACTATTACACACTATTACACTATTACACTATTACACACTATTACACTATTACACTATTACACACTATTACACTATTACACTATTACACACTATTACACTATTACACACTATTACACTATTACACACTATTACACACTATTACACTATTACACTATTACACACTATTACACTATTACACACTATTACACTATTACACACTATTACACTATTACACTATTACACACTATTACACTATTACACACTATTACACTATTACACTATTACACACTATTACACTATTACACTATTACACACTATTACACACTATTACACTATTACACACTATTACACACTATTACACTATTACACTATTACACACTATTACACTATTACACTATTACACACTATTACACTATTACACACTATTACACACTATTACACACTATTACACTATTACACACTATTACACACTATTACACTATTACACACTATTACACTATTACACTATTACACACTATTACACTATTACACACTATAACACTATTACACTATTACACACTATTACACTATTACACACTATTGCACTATTACACTATTACACTATTACACACTATTACACTATTACACACTATTACACTATTACACTATTACACACTATTACACTATTACACTATTACACACTATTACACTATTACACACTATTACACTATTCCACACTATTACACTATTACACACTATTACACTATTACACTATTACACACTATTACACTATTACACACTATTACACTATTACACACTATTACACACTATTACACTATTACACTATTACACACTATTACACTATTACACACTATTACACACTATTACACACTATTACACTATTACACACTATTACACTATTACACTATTACACTATTACACACTATTACACTATTACACACTATTACACTATTACACTATTACACACTATTACACTATTACACACTATTACACTATTACACACTATTACACTATTACACTATTACACTATTACACACTATTACACTATTACACACTATTACACTATTACACACTATTACACTATTACACTATTACACACTATTACACTATTACACACTATTACACTATTACACTATTACACACTATTACACTATTACACACTATTACACTATTACACTATTACACACTATTACACTATTACACACTATTACACTATTACACACTATTACACTATTACACACTATTACACTATTACACTATTACACACTATTACACACTATTACACTATTACACACTATTACACTATTACACTATTACACTATTACACACTATTACACTATTACACTATTACACTATTACACACTATTACACTATTACACACTATTACAATATTACACACTATTACACTATTACACTATTACACACTATTACACTATTACACACTATTACACTATTACACACTATTACACACTATTACACTATTACACACTATTACACTATTACACAGTATTACACTATTACACTATTACACTATTACACAATATTACACTATTACACACTATCACACTATTACACTATTACACACTATTACACTATTACACACTATTACACTATTACACTATTACACTATTACACACTATTACACTATTACACACTATTACACTATTACACACTATTACACACTATTACACTATTACACACTATTACACTATTACACACTATTACACACTATTACACTATTACACACTATTACACTATTACACACTATTACACTATTACACTATTACACAATATTACACTATTACACACTATTACACTATTACACTATTACACTATTACACACTATTACACTATTACACACTATTACACTATTACACAATATTACACTATTACACACTATTACACACTATTACACTATTACACACTATTACACTATTACACACTATTACACTATTACACACTATTACACTATTACACACTATTACACTATTACACTATTACACTATTACACACTATTACACTATTACACACTATTACACTATTACACACTATTACACACTATTACACTATTACACACTATTACACACTATTACACTATTACACACTATTACACTATTACACACTATTACACACTATTACACACTATTACACTATTACACACTATTACACTATTACACTATTACACACTATTACACTATTACACTATTACACTATTACACACTATTACACTATTACACACTATTACACACTATTACACTATTACACACTATTACACTATTACACTATTACACTATTACACACTATTACACTATTACACTATTACACACTATTACACTATTACACACTATTACACTATTACACACTATTACACTATTACACACTATTACACTATTACACACTATTACACTATTACACTATTACACACTATTACACTATTACACACTATTACACTATTACACACTATTACACTATTACACACTATTACACTATTACACTATTACACACTATTACACTATTACACACTATTACCCTATTACACTATTACACACTATTACACTATTACACTATTACACACTATTACACTATTACACACTATTACACTATTACACACTATTACACTATTACACACTATTACACTATTACACTATTACACACTATTACACTATTACACACTATTACACTATTACACTATTACACACTATTACCCTATTACACTATTACACACTATTACACTATTACACTATTACACACTATTACACTATTACACACTATTACACTATTACACTATTACACACTATTACACTATTACACACTATTACACTATTACACCGAGTACAATGGCACAATCCGCAAGTCTCTACGACAAACGGTTCAAGAGATACACTGAGGGGGTGTGGCCTAAGGGGGCGTGGTCTAAGGATCGGGGGAGTGGTCAACATCGACCAATGAAAGGTGGTCAACATCGACCAATGGCACAATCCCCAAGTCTCTACGACAAACGGTTCAAGAGATACACTGAGGGTGTGTGGCCTAAGGGGGCGTGGTCTAAGGATCGGGGGAGTGGTCAACATCGACCAATGAAAGGTGGTCAACAGGGGGAGTGGTCAACATCGACCAATGAAAGGTGGTCAACATCGACCAATGGCACAATCCGCAAGTCTCTACGACAAACGGTTCAAGAGATACACTGAGGGGGTGTGGCCTAAGGGGGCGTGGTCTAAGGATCGGGGGAGTGGTCAACATCGACCAATGAAAGGGGGTCAACATGGACCAATGAAAAATGAAAGAGGATATCCCTACTGAGTACAATGACACAACCCACAAGACAGAGGGCGCTGTCAGCAATTCAGTAGTGCAACACAGTGATGGCCAATGATGGGTTAAGTGGATGATGTCATTGGCAGCTCAGCCACGAGCCACACAGCTGAACCAATCATGAGTGAGCCATGAGCCACACAGGTGAAGCAATCACTATGACTTGCATATTTTCTATCCAATGCATTTCTATGGAGGCAGATGCATGACTGCATTGTCACATTGATTAAAAGAAAACTATAAGAGATGAAGCGTTGTGACGCGCACATGAGCACTACAACGAGTAGGCGAAGGGTTGTGCGCGATATTGTGACATTCGTGCGATATTGTGGCACTCCTTCGGCGATCGGAACAGAAGGCTAAAAAATAGTGTGAAAAATGTGATTTCTAGAGTGCGATTGCATGGCGGTCAATGGGGAGGAGAACCTTCAAACAAATGGTCGTCAGTTGAGATAGAAATGTCCAATTCCATTTATTTTTCTTTTGTGAGCGGGTTGACAGCCGTGTCATCGTTTTGATGTGTTTGTTTTATTTCTACGTCCAAAATTGAGATCACACTCGCAATTCACCCAAGGTAGGGGGAAAAAGATTATTTCAGCTGCTACACTCTAAAATGCAATGCATTCCCAATGGGACCGAAATTTTACCGTTTAAAGTCGATTCGTAGCCAGACGGTGCGGTGAAACTTTACGAGTTCGGAGACCGGTGTTGCCATAGGCAAGCCGCTCGTTTTGATACCTTTCACGTGTATGGGGCGCGAACGCTTACATGTTGCAAAGTGTTTGCAAAATCGGTGGAATAAAGAATAAAGAATAATAAAAAGAGTATGGATATGTATAGTGTGGGTGGCAACCTGGCTTCGCCAGGTCACCCACACTAACTAGACAATTCCGCGCGGGGGAAATTGTGAAAGTGTGGGTGACGCCTGTGCACCGCCGGCCAACGGGGGAGAGGGTCTCTCGCGAGTCTCTATGACAAACGGTTCAAAGGATACAAAAAGGGGGCGCGGCCTAAGGATCGGGGGAGTGGTCAACATAGACCATTTGAAGATGACTACAGATGTGATTTTATTAACTATAACACAAACTCCCTTTCGTGTTGTATTATTTAATACTCACCCTTTCTCATGGCACCATGTGTCCAAGAAGTGGCAGATCAAACTAAATGATCTATTACACACTATTACACTATTACACACTATTACACACTATTACACTATTACACACTATTACACTATTACACACTATTACACTATTACACACTATTACACACTATTACACACTATTACACTATTACACACTATTACACTATTACACTATTACACTATTACACACTATTACACTATTACACACTATTACACTATTACACACTATTACACTATTACACACTATTACACACTATTACACTATTACACACTATTACACTATTACACACTATTACACTATTACACTATTACACACTATTACACTATTACACTATTACACACTATTACACTATTACACTATTACACACTATTACACTATTACACTATTACACACTATTACACTATTACACACTATTACACTATTACACACTATTACACACTATTACACTATTACACTATTACACACTATTACACTATTACACACTATTACACTATTACACACTATTACACTATTACACTATTACACACTATTACACTATTACACACTATTACACTATTACACTATTACACACTATTACACTATTACACTATTACACACTATTACACACTATTACACTATTACACACTATTACACACTATTACACTATTACACTATTACACACTATTACACTATTACACTATTACACACTATTACACTATTACACACTATTACACACTATTACACACTATTACACTATTACACACTATTACACACTATTACACTATTACACACTATTACACTATTACACTATTACACACTATTACACTATTACACACTATAACACTATTACACTATTACACACTATTACACTATTACACACTATTGCACTATTACACTATTACACTATTACACACTATTACACTATTACAAACTATTACACTATTACACTATTACACACTATTACACTATTACACACTATTACACTATTACACACTATTACACTATTCCACACTATTACACTATTACACACTATTACACTATTACACTATTACACACTATTACACTATTACACACTATTACACTATTACACACTATTACACACTATTACACTATTACACTATTACACACTATTACACTATTACACACTATTACACACTATTACACACTATTACACTATTACACACTATTACACTATTACACTATTACACTATTACACACTATTACACTATTACACACTATTACACTATTACACTATTACACACTATTACACTATTACACACTATTACACTATTACACACTATTACACTATTACACTATTACACTATTACACACTATTACACTATTACACACTATTACACTATTACACACTATTACACTATTACACTATTACACACTATTACACTATTACACACTATTACACTATTACACTATTACACACTATTACACTATTACACACTATTACACTATTACACTATTACACACTATTACACTATTACACACTATTACACTATTACACACTATTACACTATTACACACTATTACACTATTACACTATTACACACTATTACACACTATTACACTATTACACACTATTACACTATTACACTATTACACTATTACACACTATTACACTATTACACTATTACACTATTACACACTATTACACTATTACACACTATTACAATATTACACACTATTACACTATTACACTATTACACACTATTACACTATTACACACTATTACACTATTACACACTATTACACACTATTACACTATTACACACTATTACACTATTACACAGTATTACACTATTACACTATTACACTATTACACAATATTACACTATTACACACTATCACACTATTACACTATTACACACTATTACACTATTACACACTATTACACTATTACACTATTACACTATTACACACTATTACACTATTACACACTATTACACTATTACACACTATTACACACTATTACACTATTACACACTATTACACTATTACACACTATTACACACTATTACACTATTACACACTATTACACTATTACACACTATTACACTATTACACTATTACACAATATTACACTATTACACACTATTACACTATTACACTATTACACTATTACACACTATTACACTATTACACACTATTACACTATTACACAATATTACACTATTACACACTATTACACACTATTACACTATTACACACTATTACACTATTACACACTATTACACTATTACACACTATTACACTATTACACACTATTACACTATTACACTATTACACTATTACACACTATTACACTATTACACACTATTACACTATTACACACTATTACACTATTACACACTATTACACACTATTACACTATTACACACTATTACACTATTACACACTATTACACACTATTACACACTATTACACTATTACACACTATTACACTATTACACTATTACACACTATTACACTATTACACTATTACACTATTACACACTATTACACTATTACACACTATTACACTATTACACACTATTACACTATTACACTATTACACTATTACACACTATTACACTATTACACTATTACACACTATTACACTATTACACTATTACACACTATTACACTATTACACACTATTACACTATTACACACTATTACACTATTACACACTATTACACTATTACACTATTACACACTATTACACTATTACACACTATTACACTATTACACTATTACACACTATTACCCTATTACACTATTACACACTATTACACTATTACACTATTACACACTATTACACTATTAGACACTATTACACTATTACACACTATTACACTATTACACTATTACACACTATTACACACTATTACACTATTACACACTATTACACACTATTACACTATTACACACTATTACACACTATTACACTATTACACACTATTACACTATTACACACTATTACACACTATTACACACTATTACACTATTACACACTATTACACTATTACACTATTACACACTATTACACTATTACACTATTACACTATTACACACTATTACACTATTACACACTATTACACACTATTACACTATTACACACTATTACACTATTACACTATTACACTATTACACACTATTACACTATTACACTATTACACACTATTACACTATTACACTATTACACACTATTACACTATTACACACTATTACACTATTACACACTATTACACTATTACACACTATTACACTATTACACTATTACACACTATTACACTATTACACACTATTACACTATTACACTATTACACACTATTACCCTATTACACTATTACACACTATTACACTATTACACTATTACACACTATTACACTATTAGACACTATTACACTATTACACACTATTACACTATTACACTATTACACACTATTACACACTATTACACTATTACACACTATTACACTATTACACTATTACACACTATTACACTATTACACACTATTACACTATTACACTATTACACAATATTACACTATTACACACTATTACACTATTACACACTATTACACACTATTACACTATTACACACTATTACACTATTACACTATTACACACTATTACACTATTACACACTATTACACTATTACACCGAGTACAATGGCACAATCCGCAAGTCTCTACGACAAACGGTTCAAGAGATACACTGAGGGGGTGTGGCCTAAGGGGGCGTGGTCTAAGGATCGGGGGAGTGGTCAACATCGACCAATGAAAGGTGGTCAACATCGACCAATGGCACAATCCCCAAGTCTCTACGACAAACGGTTCAAGAGATACACTGAGGGTGTGTGGCCTAAGGGGGCGTGGTCTAAGGATCGGGGGAGTGGTCAACATCGACCAATGAAAGGTGGTCAACAGGGGGAGTGGTCAACATCGACCAATGAAAGGTGGTCAACATCGACCAATGGCACAATCCGCAAGTCTCTACGACAAACGGTTCAAGAGATACACTGAGGGGGTGTGGCCTAAGGGGGCGTGGTCTAAGGATCGGGGGAGTGGTCAACATCGACCAATGAAAGGGGGTCAACATGGACCAATGAAAAATGAAAGAGGATATCCCTACTGAGTACAATGACACAACCCACAAGACAGAGGGCGCTGTCAGCAATTCAGTAGTGCAACACAGTGATGGCCAATGATGGGTTAAGTGGATGATGTCATTGGCAGCTCAGCCACGAGCCACACAGCTGAACCAATCATGAGTGAGCCATGAGCCACACAGGTGAAGCAATCACTATGACTTGCATATTTTCTATCCAATGCATTTCTATGGAGGCAGATGCATGACTGCATTGTCACATTGATTAAAAGAAAACTATAAGAGATGAAGCGTTGTGACGCGCACATGAGCACTACAACGAGTAGGCGAAGGGTTGTGCGCGATATTGTGACATTCGTGCGATATTGTGGCACTCCTTCGGCGATCGGAACAGAAGGCTAAAAAATAGTGTGAAAAATGTGATTTCTAGAGTGCGATTGCATGGCGGTCAATGGGGAGGAGAACCTTCAAACAAATGGTCGTCAGTTGAGATAGAAATGTCCAATTCCATTTATTTTTCTTTTGTGAGCGGGTTGACAGCCGTGTCATCGTTTTGATGTGTTTGTTTTATTTCTACGTCCAAAATTGAGATCACACTCGCAATTCACCCAAGGTAGGGGGAAAAAGATTATTTCAGCTGCTACACTCTAAAATGCAATGCATTCCCAATGGGACCGATATTTTACCGTTTAAAGTCGATTCGTAGCCAGACGGTGCGGTGAAACTTTACGAGTTCGGAGACCGGTGTTGCCATAGGCAAGCCGCTCGTTTTGATACCTTTCACGTGTATGGGGCGCGAACGCTTACGTGTTGCAAAGTGTTTGCAAAATCGGTGGAATAAAGAATAATAATAATAAAAAGAGTATGGATATGTATAGTGTGGGTGGCAACCTGGCTTCGCCAGGTCACCCACACTAACTAGACAATTCCGCGCGGGGGAAATTGTGAAAGTGTGGGTGACGCCTGTGCACCGCCGGCCAACGGGGGAGAGGGTCTCTCGCGAGTCTCTATGACAAACGGTTCAAAGGATACAAAAAGGGGGCGCGGCCTAAGGATCGGGGGAGTGGTCAACATAGACCAATCAAAGAGGATATCCCTACTGAGTGCAATGACACAACCCGCAACACTATTACACTATTACACAATATTACACTATTACACACTATTACACTATTACACACTATTACACACTATTACACTATTACACACTATTACACTATTACACACTATTACACACTATTACACTATTACACACTATTACACTATTACACACTATAACACTATTACACTATTACACTATTACACACTATTACACTATTACACACTATTACACTATTACACTATTACACTATTACACAATATTACACTATTACACACTATTACACTATTACACTATTACACACTATTACACTATTACACACTATTACACACTATTACACACTATTACACTATTACACACTATTACACTATTACACACTATTACACTATTACACACTATTACACTATTACACTATTACACACTATTACACTATTACACTATTACACACTATTACACACTATTACACTATTACACACTTACACACTATTACACTATTACACACTATTACACTATTACACTATTACACTATTACACTATTACACACTATTACACTATTACACTATTACACACTATTACACTATTACACACTATTACACTATTACACACTATTACACTATTACACACTATTACACTATTACACTATTACACACTATTACACTATTACACACTATTACACTATTACACACTATTACACTATTACACACTATTACACTATTACACTATTACACACTATTACACACTATTACACTATTACACACTATTACACTATTACACACTATTACACTATTACACTATTACACACTATTACACTATTACACACTATTACACTATTACACACTATTACACTATTACACTATTACACACTATTACACTATTACACACTATTACACTATTACACACTATTACACTATTACACTATTACACACTATTACACTATTACACTATTACACACTATTACACACTATTACACTATTACACTATTACACACTATTACACACTATTACACTATTACACACTATTACACTATTACACTATTACACACTATTACACTATTACACACTATTACACTATTACACACTATTACACACTATTACACTATTACACTATTACACTATTACACACTATTACACTATTACACACTATTACACTATTACACTATTACACACTATTACACTATTACACTATTACACAATATTACACTATTACACACTATTACACTATTACACTATTACACACTTACACACTATTACACTATTACACACTATTACACTATTACACTATTACACTATTACACTATTACACACTATTACACTATTACACACTATTACACTATTACACACTATTACACTATTACACACTATTACACTATTACACTATTACACACTATTACACTATTACACTATTACACACTATTACACACTATTACACTATTACACTATTACACTATTACACACTATTACACTATTACACTATTACACACTATTACACTATTACACTATTACACACTATTACACTATTACACACTATTACACTATTACACACTATTACACTATTACACACTATTACACTATTACACACTATTACACTATTACACACTATTACACTATTACACTATTACACACTATTACACTATTACACACTATTACACTATTACACACTATTACACACTATTACAAACTATTACACTATTACACTATTACACACTATTACACTATTACACACTATTACACTATTACACTATTACACACTATTACACTATTACACTATTACACTATTACACACTATTACACTATTACACACTATTACACACTATTACACTATTACACACTATTACACTATTACACTATTACACACTATTACACTATTACACTATTACACACTATTACACTATTACACTATTACACACTATTACACTATTACACACTATTACACTATTACACTATTACACTATTACACACTATTACACTATTAGACACTATTACACTATTACACACTATTACACTATTACACACTATTACACTATTACACTATTACACACTATTACACACTATTACACTATTACACACTATTACACTATTACACTATTACACACTATTACACTATTACACTATTACACACTATTACACTATTAGACACTATTACACTATTACACACTATTACACTATTACACTATTACACACTATTACACACTATTACACTATTACACACTATTACACTATTACACACTATTACACTATTACACTATTACACAATATTACACTATTACACACTATTACACTATTACACACTATTACACACTATTACACTATTACACTATTACACTATTACACACTATTACACACTATTACACTATTACACTATTACACACTATTACACTATTACACCGAGTACAATGGCACAATCCGCAAGTCTCTACGACAAACGGTTCAAGAGATACACTGAGGGGGTGTGGCCTAAGGGGGCGTGGTCTAAGGATCGGGGGAGTGGTCAACATCGACCAATGAAAGGGGGTCAACATGGACCAATGAAAAATGAAAGAGGATATCCCTACTGAGTACAATGACACAACCCACAAGACAGAGGGCGCTGTCAGCAATTCAGTAGTGCAACACAGTGATGGCCAATGATGGGTTAAGTGGATGATGTCATTGGCAGCTCAGCCACGAGCCACACAGCTGAACCAATCATGAGTGAGCCATGAGCCACACAGGTGAAGCAATCACTATGACTTGCATATTTTCTATCCAATGCATTTCTATGGAGGCAGATGCATGACTGCATTGTCACATTGATTAAAAGAAAACTATAAGAGATGAAGCGTTGTGACGCGCACATGAGCACTACAACGAGTAGGCGAAGGGTTGTGCGCGATATTGTGACATTCGTGCGATATTGTGGCACTCCTTCGGCGATCGGAACAGAAGGCTAAAAAATAGTGTGAAAAATGTGATTTCTAGAGTGCGATTGCATGGCGGTCAATGGGGAGGAGAACCTTCAAACAAATGGTCGTCAGTTGAGATAGAAATGTCCAATTCCATTTATTTTTCTTTTGTGAGCGGGTTGACAGCCGTGTCATCGTTTTGATGTGTTTGTTTTATTTCTACGTCCAAAATTGAGATCACACTCGCAATTCACCCAAGGTAGGGGGAAAAAGATTATTTCAGCTGCTACACTCTAAAATGCAATGCATTCCCAATGGGACCGAAATTTTACCGTTTAAAGTCGATTCGTAGCCAGACGGTGCGGTGAAACTTTACGAGTTCGGAGACCGGTGTTGCCATAGGCAAGCCGCTCGTTTTGATACCTTTCACGTGTATGGGGCGCGAACGCTTACATGTTGCAAAGTGTTTGCAAAATCGGTGGAATAAAGAATAAAGAATAATAAAAAGAGTATGGATATGTATAGTGTGGGTGGCAACCTGGCTTCGCCAGGTCACCCACACTAACTAGACAATTCCGCGCGGGGGAAATTGTGAAAGTGTGGGTGACGCCTGTGCACCGCCGGCCAACGGGGGAGAGGGTCTCTCGCGAGTCTCTATGACAAACGGTTCAAAGGATACAAAAAGGGGGCGCGGCCTAAGGATCGGGGGAGTGGTCAACATAGACCATTTGAAGATGACTACAGATGTGATTTTATTAACTATAACACAAACTCCCTTTCGTGTTGTATTATTTAATACTCACCCTTTCTCATGGCACCATGTGTCCAAGAAGTGGCAGATCAAACTAAATGATCTATTACACACTATTACACTATTACACACTATTACACACTATTACACTATTACACACTATTACACTATTACACACTATTACACTATTACACACTATTACACACTATTACACACTATTACACTATTACACACTATTACACTATTACACTATTACACTATTACACACTATTACACTATTACACACTATTACACTATTACACACTATTACACTATTACACACTATTACACACTATTACACTATTACACACTATTACACTATTACACACTATTACACTATTACACTATTACACACTATTACACTATTACACTATTACACACTATTACACTATTACACTATTACACACTATTACACTATTACACTATTACACACTATTACACTATTACACACTATTACACTATTACACACTATTACACACTATTACACTATTACACTATTACACACTATTACACTATTACACACTATTACACTATTACACACTATTACACTATTACACTATTACACACTATTACACTATTACACACTATTACACTATTACACTATTACACACTATTACACTATTACACTATTACACACTATTACACACTATTACACTATTACACACTATTACACACTATTACACTATTACACTATTACACACTATTACACTATTACACTATTACACACTATTACACTATTACACACTATTACACACTATTACACACTATTACACTATTACACACTATTACACACTATTACACTATTACACACTATTACACTATTACACTATTACACACTATTACACTATTACACACTATAACACTATTACACTATTACACACTATTACACTATTACACACTATTGCACTATTACACTATTACACTATTACACACTATTACACTATTACAAACTATTACACTATTACACTATTACACACTATTACACTATTACACTATTACACACTATTACACTATTACACACTATTACACTATTCCACACTATTACACTATTACACACTATTACACTATTACACTATTACACACTATTACACTATTACACACTATTACACTATTACACACTATTACACACTATTACACTATTACACTATTACACACTATTACACTATTACACACTATTACACACTATTACACACTATTACACTATTACACACTATTACACTATTACACTATTACACTATTACACACTATTACACTATTACACACTATTACACTATTACACTATTACACACTATTACACTATTACACACTATTACACTATTACACACTATTACACTATTACACTATTACACTATTACACACTATTACACTATTACACACTATTACACTATTA
Source organism: Notolepis coatsorum (assembly GCF_963971535.1). Taxonomy (NCBI): domain Eukaryota; kingdom Metazoa; phylum Chordata; class Actinopteri; order Aulopiformes; family Paralepididae; genus Notolepis; species Notolepis coatsorum. The sequence continues at coordinate 130,008 of NW_028171624.1, forward strand.
CACACTATTACACTATTACACTATTACACACTATTACACTATTACACACTATTACACTATTACACTATTACACACTATTACACTATTACACACTATTACACTATTACACTATTACACACTATTACACTATTACACACTATTACACTATTACACACTATTACACTATTACACACTATTACACTATTACACTATTACACACTATTACACACTATTACACTATTACACACTATTACACTATTACACTATTACACTATTACACACTATTACACTATTACACTATTACACTATTACACACTATTACACTATTACACACTATTACAATATTACACACTATTACACTATTACACTATTACACACTATTACACTATTACACACTATTACACTATTACACACTATTACACACTATTACACTATTACACACTATTACACTATTACACAGTATTACACTATTACACTATTACACTATTACACAATATTACACTATTACACACTATCACACTATTACACTATTACACACTATTACACTATTACACACTATTACACTATTACACTATTACACTATTACACACTATTACACTATTACACACTATTACACTATTACACACTATTACACACTATTACACTATTACACACTATTACACTATTACACTATTACACACTATTACACTATTACACACTATTACACTATTACACTATTACACAATATTACACTATTACACACTATTACACTATTACACTATTACACTATTACACACTATTACACTATTACACACTATTACACTATTACACAATATTACACTATTACACACTATTACACACTATTACACTATTACACACTATTACACTATTACACACTATTACACTATTACACACTATTACACTATTACACACTATTACACTATTACACTATTACACTATTACACACTATTACACTATTACACACTATTACACTATTACACACTATTACACTATTACACACTATTACACACTATTACACTATTACACACTATTACACTATTACACACTATTACACACTATTACACACTATTACACTATTACACACTATTACACTATTACACTATTACACACTATTACACTATTACACTATTACACTATTACACACTATTACACTATTACACACTATTACACTATTACACACTATTACACTATTACACTATTACACTATTACACACTATTACACTATTACACTATTACACACTATTACACTATTACACTATTACACACTATTACACTATTACACACTATTACACTATTACACACTATTACACTATTACACACTATTACACTATTACACTATTACACACTATTACACTATTACACACTATTACACTATTACACTATTACACACTATTACCCTATTACACTATTACACACTATTACACTATTACACTATTACACACTATTACACTATTAGACACTATTACACACTATTACACTATTACACTAGTACACACTATTACACACTATTACACTATTACACACTATTACACACTATTACACTATTACACACTATTACACACTATTACACTATTACACACTATTACACTATTACACACTATTACACACTATTACACACTATTACACTATTACACACTATTACACTATTACACTATTACACACTATTACACTATTACACTATTACACTATTACACACTATTACACTATTACACACTATTACACACTATTACACTATTACACACTATTACACTATTACACTATTACACTATTACACACTATTACACTATTACACTATTACACACTATTACACTATTACACTATTACACACTATTACACTATTACACACTATTACACTATTACACACTATTACACTATTACACACTATTACACTATTACACTATTACACACTATTACACTATTACACACTATTACACTATTACACTATTACACACTATTACCCTATTACACTATTACACACTATTACACTATTACACTATTACACACTATTACACTATTAGACACTATTACACTATTACACACTATTACACTATTACACTATTACACACTATTACACACTATTACACTATTACACACTATTACACTATTACACTATTACACACTATTACACTATTACACACTATTACACTATTACACTATTACACAATATTACACTATTACACACTATTACACTATTACACACTATTACACACTATTACACTATTACACACTATTACACTATTACACTATTACACACTATTACACTATTACACACTATTACACTATTACACCGAGTACAATGGCACAATCCGCAAGTCTCTACGACAAACGGTTCAAGAGATACACTGAGGGGGTGTGGCCTAAGGGGGCGTGGTCTAAGGATCGGGGGAGTGGTCAACATCGACCAATGAAAGGTGGTCAACATCGACCAATGGCACAATCCCCAAGTCTCTACGACAAACGGTTCAAGAGATACACTGAGGGTGTGTGGCCTAAGGGGGCGTGGTCTAAGGATCGGGGGAGTGGTCAACATCGACCAATGAAAGGTGGTCAACAGGGGGAGTGGTCAACATCGACCAATGAAAGGTGGTCAACATCGACCAATGGCACAATCCGCAAGTCTCTACGACAAACGGTTCAAGAGATACACTGAGGGGGTGTGGCCTAAGGGGGCGTGGTCTAAGGATCGGGGGAGTGGTCAACATCGACCAATGAAAGGGGGTCAACATGGACCAATGAAAAATGAAAGAGGATATCCCTACTGAGTACAATGACACAACCCACAAGACAGAGGGCGCTGTCAGCAATTCAGTAGTGCAACACAGTGATGGCCAATGATGGGTTAAGTGGATGATGTCATTGGCAGCTCAGCCACGAGCCACACAGCTGAACCAATCATGAGTGAGCCATGAGCCACACAGGTGAAGCAATCACTATGACTTGCATATTTTCTATCCAATGCATTTCTATGGAGGCAGATGCATGACTGCATTGTCACATTGATTAAAAGAAAACTATAAGAGATGAAGCGTTGTGACGCGCACATGAGCACTACAACGAGTAGGCGAAGGGTTGTGCGCGATATTGTGACATTCGTGCGATATTGTGGCACTCCTTCGGCGATCGGAACAGAAGGCTAAAAAATAGTGTGAAAAATGTGATTTCTAGAGTGCGATTGCATGGCGGTCAATGGGGAGGAGAACCTTCAAACAAATGGTCGTCAGTTGAGATAGAAATGTCCAATTCCATTTATTTTTCTTTTGTGAGCGGGTTGACAGCCGTGTCATCGTTTTGATGTGTTTGTTTTATTTCTACGTCCAAAATTGAGATCACACTCGCAATTCACCCAAGGTAGGGGGAAAAAGATTATTTCAGCTGCTACACTCTAAAATGCAATGCATTCCCAATGGGACCGAAATTTTACCGTTTAAAGTCGATTCGTAGCCAGACGGTGCGGTGAAACTTTACGAGTTCGGAGACCGGTGTTGCCATGCAAAATCGGTGGAATAAAGAATAAAGAATAATAAAAAGAGTATGGATATGTATAGTGTGGGTGGCAACCTGGCTTCGCCAGGTCACCCACACTAACTAGACAATTCCGCGCGGGGGAAATTGTGAAAGTGTGGGTGACGCCTGTGCACCGCCGGCCAACGGGGGAGAGGGTCTCTCGCGAGTCTCTATGACAAACGGTTCAAAGGATACAAAAAGGGGGCGCGGCCTAAGGATCGGGGGAGTGGTCAACATAGACCATTTGAAGATGACTACAGATGTGATTTTATTAACTATAACACAAACTCCCTTTCGTGTTGTATTATTTAATACTCACCCTTTCTCATGGCACCATGTGTCCAAGAAGTGGCAGATCAAACTAAATGATCTATTACACACTATTACACTATTACACACTATTACACACTATTACACTATTACACACTATTACACTATTACACACTATTACACTATTACACACTATTACACACTATTACACACTATTACACTATTACACACTATTACACTATTACACTATTACACTATTACACACTATTACACTATTACACACTATTACACTATTACACACTATTACACTATTACACACTATTACACACTATTACACTATTACACACTATTACACTATTACACACTATTACACTATTACACTATTACACACTATTACACTATTACACTATTACACACTATTACACTATTACACTATTACACACTATTACACTATTACACTATTACACACTATTACACTATTACACACTATTACACTATTACACACTATTACACACTATTACACTATTACACTATTACACACTATTACACTATTACACACTATTACACTATTACACACTATTACACTATTACACTATTACACACTATTACACTATTACACACTATTACACTATTACACTATTACACACTATTACACTATTACACTATTACACACTATTACACACTATTACACTATTACACACTATTACACACTATTACACTATTACACTATTACACACTATTACACTATTACACTATTACACACTATTACACTATTACACACTATTACACACTATTACACACTATTACACTATTACACACTATTACACACTATTACACTATTACACACTATTACACTATTACACTATTACACACTATTACACTATTACACACTATAACACTATTACACTATTACACACTATTACACTATTACACACTATTGCACTATTACACTATTACACTATTACACACTATTACACTATTACAAACTATTACACTATTACACTATTACACACTATTACACTATTACACTATTACACACTATTACACTATTACACACTATTACACTATTCCACACTATTACACTATTACACACTATTACACTATTACACTATTACACACTATTACACTATTACACACTATTACACTATTACACACTATTACACACTATTACACTATTACACTATTACACACTATTACACTATTACACACTATTACACACTATTACACACTATTACACTATTACACACTATTACACTATTACACTATTACACTATTACACACTATTACACTATTACACACTATTACACTATTACACTATTACACACTATTACACTATTACACACTATTACACTATTACACACTATTACACTATTACACTATTACACTATTACACACTATTACACTATTACACACTATTACACTATTACACACTATTACACTATTACACTATTACACACTATTACACTATTACACACTATTACACTATTACACTATTACACACTATTACACTATTACACACTATTACACTATTACACTATTACACACTATTACACTATTACACACTATTACACTATTACACACTATTACACTATTACACACTATTACACTATTACACTATTACACACTATTACACACTATTACACTATTACACACTATTACACTATTACACTATTACACTATTACACACTATTACACTATTACACTATTACACTATTACACACTATTACACTATTACACACTATTACAATATTACACACTATTACACTATTACACTATTACACACTATTACACTATTACACACTATTACACTATTACACACTATTACACACTATTACACTATTACACACTATTACACTATTACACAGTATTACACTATTACACTATTACACTATTACACAATATTACACTATTACACACTATCACACTATTACACTATTACACACTATTACACTATTACACACTATTACACTATTACACTATTACACTATTACACACTATTACACTATTACACACTATTACACTAGTACACACTATTACACACTATTACACTATTACACACTATTACACTATTACACACTATTACACACTATTACACTATTACACACTATTACACTATTACACACTATTACACTATTACACTATTACACAATATTACACTATTACACACTATTACACTATTACACTATTACACTATTACACACTATTACACTATTACACACTATTACACTATTACACAATATTACACTATTACACACTATTACACACTATTACACTATTACACACTATTACACTATTACACACTATTACACTATTACACACTATTACACTATTACACACTATTACACTATTACACTATTACACTATTACACACTATTACACTATTACACACTATTACACTATTACACACTATTACACTATTACACACTATTACACACTATTACACTATTACACACTATTACACTATTACACACTATTACACACTATTACACACTATTACACTATTACACACTATTACACTATTACACTATTACACACTATTACACTATTACACTATTACACTATTACACACTATTACACTATTACACACTATTACACTATTACACACTATTACACTATTACACTATTACACTATTACACACTATTACACTATTACACTATTACACACTATTACACTATTACACTATTACACACTATTACACTATTACACACTATTACACTATTACACACTATTACACTATTACACACTATTACACTATTACACTATTACACACTATTACACTATTACACACTATTACACTATTACACTATTACACACTATTACCCTATTACACTATTACACACTATTACACTATTACACTATTACACACTATTACACTATTAGACACTATTACACACTATTACACTATTACACTATTACACACTATTACACACTATTACACTATTACACACTATTACACACTATTACACTATTACACACTATTACACACTATTACACTATTACACACTATTACACTATTACACACTATTACACACTATTACACACTATTACACTATTACACACTATTACACTATTACACTATTACACACTATTACACTATTACACACTATTACACTATTACACCGAGTACAATGGCACAATCCGCAAGTCTCTACGACAAACGGTTCAAGAGATACACTGAGGGGGTGTGGCCTAAGGGGGCGTGGTCTAAGGATCGGGGGAGTGGTCAACATCGACCAATGAAAGGTGGTCAACATCGACCAATGGCACAATCCCCAAGTCTCTACGACAAACGGTTCAAGAGATACACTGAGGGTGTGTGGCCTAAGGGGGCGTGGTCTAAGGATCGGGGGAGTGGTCAACATCGACCAATGAAAGGTGGTCAACAGGGGGAGTGGTCAACATCGACCAATGAAAGGTGGTCAACATCGACCAATGGCACAATCCGCAAGTCTCTACGACAAACGGTTCAAGAGATACACTGAGGGGGTGTGGCCTAAGGGGGCGTGGTCTAAGGATCGGGGGAGTGGTCAACATCGACCAATGAAAGGGGGTCAACATGGACCAATGAAAAATGAAAGAGGATATCCCTACTGAGTACAATGACACAACCCACAAGACAGAGGGCGCTGTCAGCAATTCAGTAGTGCAACACAGTGATGGCCAATGATGGGTTAAGTGGATGATGTCATTGGCAGCTCAGCCACGAGCCACACAGCTGAACCAATCATGAGTGAGCCATGAGCCACACAGGTGAAGCAATCACTATGACTTGCATATTTTCTATCCAATGCATTTCTATGGAGGCAGATGCATGACTGCATTGTCACATTGATTAAAAGAAAACTATAAGAGATGAAGCGTTGTGACGCGCACATGAGCACTACAACGAGTAGGCGAAGGGTTGTGCGCGATATTGTGACATTCGTGCGATATTGTGGCACTCCTTCGGCGATCGGAACAGAAGGCTAAAAAATAGTGTGAAAAATGTGATTTCTAGAGTGCGATTGCATGGCGGTCAATGGGGAGGAGAACCTTCAAACAAATGGTCGTCAGTTGAGATAGAAATGTCCAATTCCATTTATTTTTCTTTTGTGAGCGGGTTGACAGCCGTGTCATCGTTTTGATGTGTTTGTTTTATTTCTACGTCCAAAATTGAGATCACACTCGCAATTCACCCAAGGTAGGGGGAAAAAGATTATTTCAGCTGCTACACTCTAAAATGCAATGCATTCCCAATGGGACCGATATTTTACCGTTTAAAGTCGATTCGTAGCCAGACGGTGCGGTGAAACTTTACGAGTTCGGAGACCGGTGTTGCCATAGGCAAGCCGCTCGTTTTGATACCTTTCACGTGTATGGGGCGCGAACGCTTACGTGTTGCAAAGTGTTTGCAAAATCGGTGGAATAAAGAATAATAATAACTAGACAATTCCGCGCGGGGGAAATTGTGAAAGTGTGGGTGACGCCTGTGCACCGCCGGCCAACGGGGGAGAGTGTCTCTCGCGAGTCTCTATGACAAACGGTTCAAAGGATACAAAAAGGGGGCGTGGCCTAAGGATCGGGGGAGTGGTCAACATAGACCAATCAAAGAGGATATCCCTACTGAGTGCAATGACACAACCCGCAACACTATTACACTATTACACAATATTACACACTATTACACTATTACACTATTACACACTATTACACTATTACACACTATTACACTATTACACACTATTACACTATTAGACACTATTACACTATTACACACTATTACACTATTACACTATTACACATTATTACACACTATTACACTATTACACACTATTACACTATTACACACTATTACACTATTACACACTATTACACTATTAGACACTATTACACTATTACACACTATTACACTATTACACTATTACACATTATTACACACTATTACACTATTACACACTATTACACTATTACACACTATTACACACTATTACACTATTACACACTATTACACTATTACACACTATTACACTATTACACTATTACACACTATTACACACTATTACACTATTACACACTATTACACTATTACACACTATTACACTATTACACTATTACACACTATTACACTATTACACACTATTACACTATTACACTATTACACACTATTACACTATTACACACTATTACACTATTACACACTATTACACTATTACACTATTACACACTATTACACTATTACACTATTACACACTATTACAATATTACACACTATTACACTATTACACTATTACACACTATTACACTATTACACACTATTACACTATTACACACTATTACACTATTACACACTATTACACTATTACACACTATTACACTATTACACACTATTACACTATTACACTATTACACACTATTACACTATTAGACACTATTACACTATTACACACTATTACACTATTACACTATTACACACTATTACACTATTACACACTATTACACTATTACACTATTACACACTATTACACTATTACACACTATTACACTATTACACTATTACACACTATTACACTATTACACACTATTACACTATTACACACTATTACACTATTACACTATTACACACTATTACACTATTACACACTATTACACTATTACACACTATTACACTATTACACACTATTACACTATTACACTATTACACACTATTACACTATTACACTATTACACACTATTACACTATTACACTATTACACACTACACTATTACACTATTACACTATTACACACTATTACACTATTACACACTATTACACTATTACACTATTACACACTATTACACTATTACACACTAGTACACTATTACACACTATTACACTATTACACTATTACACACTATTACACTATTACACACTATTACACTATTACACACTATTACACTATTACACTATTACACTATTACACACTATTACACTATTACACTATTACACACTATTACACTATTACACACTATTACAATATTACACTATTACACACTATTACACTATTACACACTATTACACTATTACACTATTACACACTATTACACACTATTACACTATTACACACTATTACACTATTACACTATTACACTATTACACACTATTACACTATTAGACACTATTACACTATTACACACTATTACACTATTACACTATTACACACTATTACACAATATTACACTATTACACACTATTACACTATTACACTATTACACACTATTACACTATTACACACTATTACACTATTACACTATTACACAATATTACACTATTACACACTATTACACTATTACACTATTACACACTATTACACACTATTACACTATTACACACTATTACACACTATTACACTATTACACACTATTACACTATTACACTATTACACACTATTACACACTATTACACTATTACACACTATTACACTATTACACACTATTACACTATTACACTATTACACACTATTACACTATTACACACTATTACACTATTACACACTATTACACTATTACACTATTACACACTATTACATTTTACACTATTACACACTATTACACTATTACACTATTACAATATTACACACTATTACACACTATTACACTATTACACACTATTACACTATTACACTATTACACACTATTACACTATTACACACTATTACACTATTACACACTATTACACTATTACACTATTACACACTATTACACTATTACACACTATTACACTATTACACACTATTACACACTATTACACTATTACACTATTACACACTATTACACTATTACACTATTACACACTATTACACTATTACACACTATTACACTATTACACACTATTACACTATTACACTATTACACACTATTACACACTAGTACACACTATTACACTATTACACACTATTACACACTATTACACTATTACACTATTACACACTATTACACTATTACACACTATTACACTATTACACTATTACACTATTACACACTATTACACTATTACACACTATTACACTATTACACACTATTACACTATTACACTATTACACTATTACACACTATTACACACTATTACACTATTACACTATTACACGCTATTACACTATTACACTATTACACTATTACACACTATTACACTATTACACAATATTACACTATTACACTATTACACACTATTACACTATTACACACTATTACACTATTACACACTATTACACACTATTACACACTATTACACTATTACACACTATTACACTATTACACTATTACACACTATTACACACTATTACACTATTACACTATTACACACTATTACACACTATTACACACTATTACACACTATTACACTATTACACACTATTACACTATTACACTATTTCACACTATTACACTATTACACTATTACACACTATTACACTATTACACACTATTACACTATTACACACTATTACACTATTACACACTATTACACACTATTACACTATTACACTATTACACACTATTACACTATTACACAATATTACACTATTACACTATTACACACTATTACACACTATTACACTATTACACTATTACACTATTACACAATTACACTATTACACACTATTACACTATTACACTATTACACACTATTACACTATTACACCGAGTACAATGACACAACCCACAAGACAGAGGGCGCTGTCAGCAATTCAGTACTGCAACACAGTGATGGCCAATGATGGGTTAAGTGGATGATGTCATTGGCAGCTCAGCCACGAGCCACACAGCTGAACCAATCATGAGTGAGCCATGAGCCACACAGGTGAAGCAATCACTATGACTTGCATATTTTCTATCCAATGCATTTCTATGGAGGCAGATGCATGACTGCATTGTCACGTTGATTAAAAGAAAACTATAAGAGATGAAGCGTTGTGACGCGCACATGAGCACTACAACGAGTAGGCGAAGGGTTGTGCGCGATATTGTGGCATTCGTGCGATATTGTGGCACTCCTTCGGCGATCGGAACAGAAGGCTAAAAAATAGTGTGAAAAATGTGATTTCTAGAGGGCGATTGCATGGCGGTCAATGGGGAGGAGAACCTTCAAACAAATGGTCGTCAGTTGAGATAGAAATGTCCAATTCCATTTATTTTTCTTTTGTGAGCGGGATGACAGCCGTGTCATCGTTTTGATGTGTTTGTTTTATTTCTACGTCCAAAATTGAGATCACACTCGCAATTCACCCAAGGTAGGGGGAAAAAGATTATTTCAGCTGCTACACTCTAAAATGCAATGCATTCCCAATGGGACCGAAATTTTACCGTTTAAAGTCGATTCGTAGCCAGACGGTGCGGTGAAACTTTTACGGGTTCGAGACCGGTGTTGCCATAGGCAAGCCGCTCGTTTTGATACCTTTCACGTGTATGGGGCGCGAACGCTTACGTGTTGCAAAGTGTTTGCAAAATCTGAGAATATAGATAATAAGTATATACTAGACAATTCCGCGCGGGGGAAATTGTGAAAGTGTGGGTGACGCCTGTGCACCGCCGGCCAACGGGGGAGAGTGTCTCTCGCGAGTCTCTATGACAAACGGTTCAAAGGATACAAAAAGGGGGCGTGGCCTAAGGATCGGGGGAGTGGTCAACATAGACCAATCAAAGAGGATATCCCTACTGAGTGCAATGACACAACCCGCAACACTATTACACTATTACACAATATTACACACTATTACACTATTACACTATTACACACTATTACACTATTACACACTATTACACTATTACACACTATTACACTATTAGACACTATTACACTATTACACACTATTACACTATTACACTATTACACATTATTACACACTATTACACTATTACACACTATTACACTATTACACACTATTACACTATTACACACTATTACACTATTAGACACTATTACACTATTACACACTATTACACTATTACACTATTACACATTATTACACACTATTACACTATTACACACTATTACACTATTACACACTATTACACTATTACACTATTACACACTATTACACTATTACACACTATTACACTATTACACTATTACACACTATTACACACTATTACACTATTACACACTATTACACTATTACACACTATTACACTATTACACTATTACACACTATTACACTATTACACACTATTACACTATTACACTATTACACACTATTACACTATTACACACTATTACACTATTACACTATTACACACTATTACACTATTACACACTATTACACTATTACACACTATTACACTATTACACTATTACACACTATTACACTATTACACACTATTACACTATTACACACTATTACACTATTACACACTATTACACACTATTACACTATTACACTATTACACACTATTACACTATTAGACACTATTACACTATTACACACTATTACACTATTACACTATTACACACTATTACACTATTACACACTATTACACTATTACACACTATTACACTATTACACACTATTACACTATTACACACTATTACACTATTACACTATTACACACTATTACACTATTACACACTATTACACTATTACACACTATTACACTATTACACTATTACACACTATTACACTATTACACTATTACACACTATTACACTATTACACTATTACACACTATTACACTATTACACTATTACACACTACACTATTACACTAGTACACTATTACACACTATTACACTATTACACACTATTACACTATTACACTATTACACACTATTACACTATTACACTATTACACACTAGTACACTATTACACACTATTACACTATTACACTATTACACACTATTACACTATTACACACTATTACACTATTACACACTATTACACTATTACACTATTACACACTATTACACTATTACACTATTACACACTATTACACTATTACACTATTACACACTATTACACTATTACACACTATTACAATATTACACTATTACACACTATTACACTATTACACACTATTACACTATTACACTATTACACACTATTACACTATTACACACTATTACACTATTACACACTATTACACTATTACACTATTACACTATTACACACTATTACACTATTAGACACTATTACACTATTACACACTATTACACTATTACACTATTACACACTATTACACAATATTACACTATTACACACTATTACACTATTACACTATTACACACTATTACACTATTACACACTATTACACTATTACACAATATTACACTATTACACACTATTACACTATTACACTATTACACACTATTACACACTATTACACTATTACACACTATTACACACTATTACACTATTACACACTATTACACTATTACACTATTACACACTATTACACTATTACACACTATTACACTATTACACCGAGTACAATGGCACAATCCGCAAGTCTCTACGACAAACGGTTCAAGAGATACACTGAGGGGGTGTGGCCTAAGGGGGCGTGGTCTAAGGATCGGGGGAGTGGTCAACATCGACCAATGAAAGGTGGTCAACATGGACCAATGAAAAATGAAAGAGGATATCCCTACTGAGTACAATGACACAACCCACAAGACAGAGGGCGCTGTCAGCAATTCAGTACTGCAACACAGTGATGGCCAATGATGGGTTAAGTGGATGATGTCATTGGCAGCTCAGCCACGAGCCACACAGCTGAACCAATCATGAGTGAGCCATGAGCCACACAGGTGAAGCAATCACTATGACTTGCATATTTTCTATCCAATGCATTTCTATGGAGGCAGATGCATGACTGCATTGTCACATTGATTAAAAGAAAACTATAAGAGATGAAGCGTTGTGACGCGCACATGAGCACTACAACGAGTAGGCGAAGGGTTGTGCGCGATATTGTGACATTCGTGCAATATTGTGGCACTCCTTCGGCGATCGGAACAGAAGGCTAAAAAATAGTGTGAAAAATGTGATTTCTAGAGTGCGATTGCATGGCGGTCAATGGGGAGGAGAACCTTCAAACAAATGGTCGTCAGTTGAGATAGAAATGTCCAATTCCATTTATTTTTCTTTTGTGAGCGGGATGACAGCCGTGTCATCGTTTTGATGTGTTTGTTTTATTTCTACGTCCAAAATTGAGATCACACTCGCAATTCACCCAAGGTAGGGGGAAAAAGATTATTTCAGCTGCTACACTCTAAAATGCAATGCATTCCCAATGGGACCGATATTTTACCGTTTAAAGTCGATTCGTAGCCAGACGGTGCGGTGAAACTTTACGAGATCGGAGACCGGTGTTGCCATAGGCAAGCCGCTCGTTTTGATACCTTTCACGTGTATGGGGCGCGAACGCTTACGTGTTGCAAAGTGTTTGCAAAATCGGTGGAATAAAGAAAGAATAAATTCTTTCTTTCCGCGCGGGGGAAATTGTGAAAGTGTGGGTGACGCCTGTGCACCGCCGGCCAACGGGGGAGAGTGTCTCTCGCGAGTCTCTATGACAAACGGTTCAAAGGATACAAAAAAGGGGCGCGGCCTAAGGATCGGGGGAGTGGTCAACATAGACCAATCAAAGAGGATATCCCTACTGTGTAGTGCAATGACACTCTCTCTGCAATGATTCTCTTTCTAATTTCATGGCCGTCAAGATCTATATGACTACAGATGTGATTTTATTAACTATAACACAAACTCCCTTTCGTGTTGTATTATTTAATACTCACCCTTTCTCATGGCACCATGTGTCCAAGAAGTGGCAGATCAAAGGTCTCTTCTCACTCAACAATTACTGAACCCCAGGATGCGTCAGTCACCATACACCGGCTGTTTCCATCATCTGCAAAAGCAACGCAAAACATCTCTGATCAGTGCTGCATAGTCAATTCAAGGTGCATCACGATTGCATTACCACAATTACATTATCACAAGTAGCTTTTATACAATGCGGATGTAGCCAAAGGATAAGATTTCAATTCTCCTTACCTAAACCAGTTGGATATGCAGACTTGTTTTGATGTTGACGTCTGTCATCACATAGCTACTGAACTTGGCACCGTGCCCTAAATTCACATAAACATATTTGTAATTAAAGAGTTTTGTTGCTGTTGTTAGTCTGACCTCTCACCTGGGACTAGTACAGCAAGGTAGAACCTTTGAGGATCTGCTCATGCTGGCATAGTACTCAGGATCATTGGGGCACACAAGCTTTCCCACCACGCCAAGGTCACAGCAAAAGGGAAAGAACTAGAGATGCACCGAAAATTCGGCTACCGAAAATTATCGGCCGACAATGGTTAAAAAGGCTCTTTCGGCTCATACTACACTACACGTATGAACTCGACATAACGTTAACGTTACTCCGTTTAAATGAAGTGTTTAATTAGCAGCAATCTGTTGTTGAAAATGTATTATCGTTAAACCGGAAATGGAAATGCGAGGACAGGAAGTCGTCATCAATCGTTGTAGTCTTTTAGTCTTAACAGTCTGGAATTAATGTATGCATTCAAAAGTGCTGAATAAATGTTTTATGGGCCCATAGTGATTATTAATATTATTTAAGTTAAGTTTAGCCATAATCATGTATTTTGCCATAATCAGGTAGCTAAAAAAAAAATATATATATATATATATTTATATTAATCATTTTCGGCCTTTCGGCATTCGGTTTTCGGCCAACTGTTTCCTATTTTCGGTATCGGTTTCGGCCAAGAATTTCCCATTCGGTGCATCCGTAGAAAGAACTAACTCAAACAGTCCACTCAGGTACATTCCACTCGAGGCAGTTTATACGAGTGGCAGAGATGAGTGTTCGACTAGGCTTAATCAAACCATGACGTCTTTAATTTTTTACGCCAAACGGATATTTAGTTACATTTTTATTAGAGGTCATGCAAAGCTCGATCTCTCGGTGGCGAGGAGTAACGCGTGGGAGGCTCACGCTGCCCCGACACTTCCTGATTCTACTGCGCAGGCGCACCAACCGACCTGTAGGAGTCGCTGTCCACAACGCCCAATCCCCACCCATCAGTTTCCCACCCCCTAATACGGCCAATGTGTATTAGTACGAACGACCAGCTAAACTGAAAGCAAATGTGGAGCGCTGGGCTCGAACAGGCAAGCCCAGCGTCTCCAGATTCCGTGGCAAGCGCCTTGCCCACTACGCCATGTAGCCGCCTTCCATCTCATATTTTTTTTTTATTTATTATTATATATATATATTTAACAAACATAAACAAACATGTTTTTTTTTTTTTTCTTTTTTTTTACAAACATATAAACAAGCATGACAACACATGATAAGATATACAAGCATTGGGGCACACAAGCACACAAGCTTTCCCACCACGCCAAGGTCACAGCAAAAGGGAAAGAACTAACAGTCCACTCAGGTACATTCTTTGTTTGGCTAGGCTTATCCAAAGTTTATATTAACACAACAGAACAGAATGAGAGAGAGAGAGAGAGACCACGGCAGCTTTATATGAACACAACAGAATGAGAGCGAGAGAGAAGTTGATGATAACCTGTACTTTTATAAGAGAAAGAAGGGAGGTTATAATCGTAATAATTTTGACTACGGAACACATTTTGTTCGTTTTGTAGATCTATTAATAGATCCATCTGATTGATGATAACCTGTACTTTTATAAGAGAAAGAAGGGAGGTTATAATCGTAATAATTTTGACTACGGAACACAGTTTGTTCGTTTTGTAGATCTATTAATAGATCCATCTGATTGATGATAACCTGTACTTTTATAAGAGAAAGAAGGGAGGTTATAATCGTAATAATTTTGACTACGGAACACATTTTGTTCGTTTTGTAGATCTATTAATAGATCCATCTGATTGATGATAACCTGTACTTTTATAAGAGAAAGAAGGGAGGTTATAATCGTAATAATTTTGACTACGGAACACATTTTGTTAGTTTTGTAGATCTATTAATAGATCCATCTGATTGATGATAACCTGTACTTTTATAAGAGAAAGAAGGGAGGTTATAATCGTAATAATTTTGACTACGGAACACATTTTGTTCGTTTTGTAGATCTATTAATAGATCCATCTATTTAAACGTGACGAACGGGGTATTTCGGGGGGGCCGTCCGGTCCCTGCGCGGTGTACTTTTTTCTTCGTGTACTTTTTTCAACAACCACAGTGGTTTCAGCCAAAACCACTGCACCCACCACAAGTTCACAGACTACAATCACTCCCGACACCAACCACAACCACAATGGCTACATGGAATGACGCAAAGTTCTAAGTAGAGCTCAAAATACAGTATACAGGATTGTGGTAACTCCAATATGTGCGTAATACTCCAGACTGTAGACATTGCTGCGGTCTTGAAGTGTAAATGTGATCCAACAATGTGGTCTTGTCAGTGGTGGCTTCTCGGACCAGTTGGGTATATCCTCTGCTGTTAAACAGTTCAGATATGGGCTTCCTTGATCCGGAAAGTAGATCCTCATTAAAATCTCCACAGACTACGACTGGCTGATGATTCATAATTTCCAAAGTGTCCAAAAGCGCCTGCAGTTTTGGTATGAATTGGCAAGGACTGTAATCTGGTGGTCTGTACACGGCAGCGATTAAAGCTTTGACAGGGGCCTCAACCTTCACAACGACACACTCCAGGTCAGTCACATTTTGCAGGAAATGCCTTTCAAATGCCTGGCAATGGTCCCTCACGTAGACGGCGACACCACCGCCCGCTCTTTTTGCCAACCGAGGAAGGTTTGTGTACGACTCATGTCTGTTGCGTTTGAACATGGTGTACCCTTCCAACTGCAGACTGTCGGCAACAAAAGAGCCAGAGAGGTGAGTTTCGGTGAGGCACAGAACATCGGCAAGTGGCAACTCGTGATGCCGTTTGGTATCCTGGATATGAGCCGGTAATCCTTCCGTGTTGTGGTGGACAATTGTTAATATTTGGCCATTTTCTTTTGGCTGTACATAATTTAATAGTGGCATAACCGTGTCAAACGAGGCTTTCCTCATCGACTCCAATGAAGCGGTGATTGCAGGATCAGCAAATATCTGTCTCTCATTGAAGTCGATGATGTGAAGTCCTTGCAGTGAAGTCGTTCTACTCAGAGCAACGTAGGCCATGCCTGGTGCAAAGATACGTTTCAATGAAACCACGGCAGATTGTGTCGTCATGCCTTGGACTTTATGAACGGTGCATGCGTAAGCCAGCTTGATGGGGAACTGCCTGCGAGTCACTTTCTTGAATTTCAGCCTTTCCTCTGCCCTCTCGATGTAGACCAAGTTGTCACCACGACCAGATGTCCTTTGGCGGCATCTCTGTCCTGTATCTGCATTGTCCAGCACAAGCCCAAGCATGGTCACCTCAGTAGCACCGTTGGCCGTCTGGGTGACTATTCGACCAATCGTGCCAAATGTTCCATTGACTAGCCCATCTTCAACGTCGACGTTCCGCATGATCATGACACAGGCACCCTCGGCAACTTGAAGTATGTCTAGCAGATCGCTTTTATCTCCCTTACGCGGCCTTTCTAGTCTGTCCATCTCACCCGTCATTGGATCTCTCGTGTAATCCTGTGCATCTATCTGGGTGATGTGGGAATGGAGAGCAGACAAAGTAGCGGCATTGTGCTTGGCAACCTCTTTGTTGGTTGCAAAGATGTGCATGACATCCTTAGGGCAATGGGCGGGGTTACGCACAGCCCGAACAAGCAGAGCTTTGTCCATGTGGCTTATCGGATGCGTCTTTTCCCTGACTCTGATTCTGTTCAGAAGCTCCGCAAATGGAAGGTCGTCTCTCTGTCGCATGATCTCGGTCAACGTGATCATCTCAAAGTGGCATTGCCAGAGGTCGATCGTGGCCTCCTCAAGTACGCAGAGCGGTTTGTTTTTCCCCAATGGGGGGAGCTGATAGAAATCGCCCAGCGCTATTACACACATGCCACCGAACGGTTTCTTATTGCCTTTGATTTGTTGCAGTCTCCAGTCGACGTAGGCAAACAGTTGCTTGGAAATCATTGAAACCTCATCGATGATGATGATCTCTGCATCCGACAGCTTTCCCCGCAGCACATCCAAGGTATTTCCTAGTCCTTGGTAGGGTGGCTGTAGGCTTCTTGGCAACTTCAAGAGCGAATGCAAAGTGTTACCAGAGATGTTGAAAGCTGCCGTGCCTGTAAATGCAGCCAGTATAACGGTTGGCATGGATATGTCATCATCATACAGTCTGGGGAGTTGCCGGAGTATCCTTGTTGCCTCACCGTGGATGCACTTTATGAGGTGGGATTTCCCAGTGCCAGCACCACCGGTGACAAAGTAGAAGAACTGTTGGGGGGTTTGCTCATGTTGTTGCACGCGGTCAATACACCAATCGCGAACAGAGTAAAAGATGGATGCTTGTGCCCGGTTGAGGTTCTGACACATTGTGCGCAGAAAATCGGGGCTCATCTGGGGAGCGTCCATGACTGGAATAACTCCACCAATGTACGCCGGTACATCATCTTGTTCCTCCTCATGCAGCTGAGCGTCACTTCGCTCAGCCATGCATTCCAACTGGACCACCTCACTCTCGGGGTCAAATCTGCCCCATGCATCCTCGATAGGACCATCCTTGATGAACTTGTCCATAGCTTTCTCCATCACTTTACTGTGTTTCTCAAACTTCTCTCTGTTGAGTTTAACAAATTCTGAGACTTTGACCATGTCGTGGATCCCGGGTATCGTCACCCAGGCCTGGTCGTGAAACGCTTTGTGTGTGGGTAAAAGGTCGGTTTTCAGTTTGGACACGTCACGATGGGGGAGGTACAGTTTAAGCCAATTGCCGTAGAATTTCTCTGGCTCCTTCTTCTGAGAAAAGTGACCGTATCTGATAATTGCAGGTTTCCCCCTCGTGCGTTTCTGAATGATGCCCATGTCGTTTAACAGCCTATGGCAATTTCCGCTGGTCCCCTGCTCACGGTAGAGCACTCTGTAGTGGGATGTGAAAATGGCAAGGCACATGGGTTCAAACTCCAGTGTTCGTGGTCTGGCTCTGTATCTGTCGGGAATACCCGTCATCCATACGTTCTCGTCATCCTCTGGTCTGTACTGAAGCTGGCTGAGCGGGAGACTCATTTTCAGTCCATTCTCATCAGTTTGTAGGAACAAAACCTGACGTGAGCATTTTCTCATTTTCAAACTGCACGTACGGGCCACAGCCTCCTGAGCGCTGACCTCTCTGTGTTTTGAGTAGGCTTGAAGGATTTGCTTCATTTCCTCTCGTTCAGGCACACTCTCTGGGCTGAGCTCACGGATGATTTTCGCCAGGTATTCGCTCATCTCGTGCTCCGGTTTGGTGATGTAGCTGAGCATGTACTGAATGAGCGCAAACTCGTCGAGAACGTACTGGATGTCCATGTTGGCGTTCCAGGCCGTCAACAAATATGGATTATAGTTATTCACCCAGCAGTCCTTGACATCACGCTTCATTACCATGACACTGGCATTTGTCATTTCCTGGACACATTTGGTGTACTCCGCATAAGTCAACTTGCACTGCGTCAGTAGCTGTGTCAGGTTGTCCACTTGCGCGCTGGAGTCGTTCAGTAAAGCCCACACTGGTTGGAGTTTACGTTTGGCTGCTTGCGCATCCATTGTCTGTAGTTTGCTGCTGACCTTTGCACGCTTACGTTTTTTGCTCGTACCTTCACCCGCGTTGCTCGTACCTTCACCCGCGTTGCTCGTACCTTCACCCGCGTTGCTCGTACCTTCACCCGCGTTGCTCGTACCTTCACCCTCATCGACGCCATATGATGCCGACGGATAGGTTATGAACGACATTGGCATTGGTGGTTTTGGAAATCCAAATCTGCATGCTTTCTTACCTTTCTTGCAGCTCTTGGAATGGTTTCTGCTGTGCATTTGAAGCTCTGTGACACTCTTGTGAAGCAACGGTTCCTTGTCCTTGTCAGGCAACTGGCATGAGATGTAGCGGTCCACAAACTCGCATAGTTTGGCGTCATCGGTGACGCCAAACTCTGGGGCATTTTCTACCCAACAGAGCATGTGTATGTGAGGGCTCCCTCTGGCCTGGAATTCTACCCGGTAAAAGTAATCCACAACCACACCAATTGGATGAGCCGGAGACAGCAGCAGCTCTCTCATCAGAGCATCCACCCGCTTGTCAAACATGCGCATGGTCGTCACCGGGTTGCTTCTGAGAATGTCACATTTTTGGGCCCAGTCCAGCTCATCGAAATTAACCCGTTGACCTTCTTGGGATTTTATCGCATTGACAACTTCTGGCCAACGGAATTCTGCGGCCGAGAAGGTCAGAAAAAAGGTAGGCGTCCCCAGTTGTCTGACCATGGCATACAGATCCTTCATCGTTTTCGACCAGTAAGCTGGAGTCCCTCTCAGCGGTTGCATGAATCGGGTTGCATCTCTGTTTTTCACCAGCCTCTCGACCTCCACCTTGTCCTGTAACATCTTGTTGCATATTTTGCGTCCATCTCGGCTAAAGGGTTTGCCTTTCCTCAACTGGATGGACATGCTGTTTGTGGCCAACTGTGTCTCGGTGACAAACTGGGCAAAGAATAGGTAGCTCTGGTCTCTCGCAAAACGATTATCGACACAGAAAAGCCTTGCGTTGAAATACATGCTTGGAGACAGCCGCACTGCTCTTTCAGCATCCAATGTATTTTCTCCGGTAGGAAACTGGACAGGGAAAGCCATTGCTTCAAGTCTGGGGACCTTGAAGAAGCCGACGGGCTTGTTTCCTTGTGCGGGGGCAATGCTAAATATGCCATCACCATACGTCAGCGTCTCTTGTCCCATGTCTAGAGGTTGCAAGCAACTATCTAGGCCTAGTCCAGGTCTGAGTGCCTCTTTCTCATTCTCTGCATTGGGTGGTTGCTGCTTTTCAACACAGTCTTGTATCTCCATCATTTCTGGCTCATCACAGCTGTCAAACTCCGTGTCTGCTTGCATCTCAAGCATTTCCGAGTCATCACAGCTGTCAAACTCCATGTCTGATTCAAATGTCACTTGCATGAAGTCAAACTGCATACTGTCAAACGTGTCAGTATAGTTGTGCAGCGAGAAATTCAGCGTGTAAATCTTGTCGAACAGATCATCCAACTGTGTGAATGTCATCATTACAGCCTTTCCATTAGGCTCAGATAGCCCGTCAGCATTTCTGCTATGAGAGTCAAACAATCCATACCTCCCAGACTGGTCTCTAAACACGGCAATGGTGTATGGTGATATAGTGAGCAGAGCATGGCTCACATCTGCAGACAGACACTGAAGTCTTGTGTGAAGATTCAAAAACCAGTCCTCTATGCCAGACCTTCCCTGGTCTTTCATATATCCCATTTGCACAGTGGATCTATGCACACTGTACGCATGGTGCTCAGTCTCGATGGCGAGTGGCGTTTCTTCCACGTCTAAATGGTAGAGGCCACGGTCACGACCTTGATCCCTCAGCGCTTTGAGGGTTTTTTTGTACACACTGTGTCCCTTATCTAGTATTTTATTAAGATCAGCCTCCTTCAAGTCACGGCCCTCATTCTGGTGTTCATTCGCGTATGCTAGAAAACTCAGTGCCATACAGGCACACTGTTTATTCCGGAACTCACCGTCATATCGGTCATCAGCTTGGCTATAGGACGCCTGCACGGAGATCACAGGCGGTGGTGGGATGCGTGCTTCCTGCTGCACAGTGTCCTTTTCCAAAACCTCTAAGACCTGTTGAACCTCACACTGCATTTCTGGCAGATCACAGCTGTCAAACTCTGTGTCTGCTTGCATCTCAAGCATTTCCGAGTCATCACAGCTGTCAAACTCCGTGTCTGGTCGATTTATTGGTGCATCAGTGGGTGGGTCTTGTAGCAGGTCTTCAATAATTTCTGTAAACATGTCAGCATCATCTCTGATCGACACCTCTCTATAGTCTGGGTGTGCCTCAATCAATTTGGACAGGCCTGCAACTACATGTCTCATATTGACCGTGTGAAAGTTCTGATAGCCTTTGTAAATAAGACGTCGCTTCAGCTTCACTCTATACAAGTGGGATGAGCTGGGCAGTCTCGGTAGGGTGTTGACTGTGGTTTCCACCTCAGATGGCACGCACACTACAGCTCCATGTACAGCTTTCTGTTGACCTTTTGGAAGTGTGACAATCTTGGCAAAGGGCAGAACTTTGGCCAAAAGTTGTCTTTCCAGCACATTCAAATTGCAGAGCTCTGGGGGAATGGGTGCCAACTCCATTTTGTTTGCCACAGCTATGGACGAAGGTCTTCCTCTCTTTAAATGCAAATCACACGTCGGACAAATCCACTCAACTCTCCTTTCCTCAGGCACAGTGCATTGCTCAGGGCCTCCACACTGACCACCACACACATGAACAAATTTTCCTGTCAAACAGGCAGTAACCACATGTGGATTGTTCTTGTAATTAGTTCGCCGGCAAACCTTCACCTGATTGGGGAAAAGAGCACGGTGACACACTGTACATATAAAAGTTGGCCCCGCTTTAATGTGCTCCTGGAAAGTGGCCATTGCCATCTGAAGTAGCCAATTTCCTTCATCGATTTTGTTTAAAAGCTGGAATCTTTGGACTTTTTTGTATTTGCCTCTTATTTTCAATGAACAGCGCAGATTATGGGCCATTCTGAAATGCAAATCTGTTCTGTATCTCATGCGAAAATATCGCTTCCTATTGGCCCTGTAAATGGCATCAAACTGGTACCTTTGCACCATCACCTGCTTCTGCTTCTGCCGAAATTGTTGATCATGCTTGTACCTTTGCACCATCACCTGCTTCTGCTTCTGCCGAAATTGTTGATCATGCTTGTACTTCTGCTCCTGCACCTGCTTCATCACCTGCTTCTGCTTCTGCCGAAATTGTTGATCATGCTTGTACTTCTGCTCCTGCACCTGCTTCATCACCTGCTTCTGCTTCTGCCGAAATTGTTGATCATGCTTGTACTTCTGCTCCTGCACCTGCTTCATTGTCTGCTTCTGCTTCTGCCTATATTTTTCATTATTTCGGTACTTCTCGATTATGGTTTGCTGCTTCCTCTTCCTGAACTCTTTATCTGTTTCATATCTCTGCCTCCGAGATATTTTCTTTTTGGGAGCTTCAGACAGTTGTGAGCTTTTTTTTTGATTCCTAATTGCTCTTTGTCGCTGTCTTTTGCTTAATTTATTAGACATCTGTGGAGCCTCTTCCGTTACATTTGTGGATGGTGCATTGACTGACAGCACACACCGTGTGCTGATTGGGAGTCCAAATTCAGTTTTGGCTCCAACAGTCACCGTCACAGGCCTTTTGTCATGCAGATCCGCTTCAGACAGTTGTGAGCTTTTTCTTTGATTCCTAATTGCTCTTTGTCGCTGTCTTTTGTTTAATTTACTAGACATCTGTGGAGCCTCTTCCGTTACATTTGTGGATGGTGCATTGACTGTGCTGATTGGGAGTCCAAATTCAGTTTTGGCTCCGACAGTCACCGTCACAGGCCTTTTGTCATGCAGATCCGGTTGCACTTGTGGCACTTGAGGCAAATGGTCTGACGGAGTCTTTGTAGGTACAAATGTCACTTGCATGAAGTCAAACTGCATACTGTCAAACATGTCAGTATAGTTGTGCAGCGAGAAATTCAGCGTGTAAATCTTGTCGAACAGATCATCCAACTGTGTGAATGTCATCATTACAGCCTTTCCATTAGGCTCAGATAGCCCGTCAGCATTTCTGCTATGAGAGTCAAACAATCCATACCTCCCAGACTGGTCTCTAAACACGGCAATGGTGTATGGTGATATAGTGAGCAGAGCATGGCTCACATCTGCAGACAGACACTGAAGTCTTGTGTGAAGATTCAAAAACCAGTCCTCTATGCCAGACCTTCCCTGGTCTTTCATATATCCCATTTGCACAGTGGATCTATGCACACTGTACGCATGGTGCTCAGTCTCGATGGCGAGTGGCGTTTCTTCCACGTCTAAATGGTAGAGGCCACGGTCACGACCTTGATCCCTCAGCGCTTTGAGGGTTTTTTTGTACACACTGTGTCCCTTATCTAGTATTTTATTAAGATCAGCCTCCTTCAAGTCACAGCCCTCATTCTGGTGTTCATTCACGTATGCTAGAAAAGTCAGTGCCATACAGGCACACTGTTGATTCCGGAACTCACCGTCATATCGGTCATCAGCTTGACTATAGGACGCCTGCACGGAGATCACAGGCGGTGGTGGGATGCGTGCTTCCTGCTGCACAGTGTCCTTTTCCAAAACCTCTAAGACCTGTTGAACCTCACACTGTACTTCCTGCTGAGCTGTGCAAACCACAGGTAGACTACATAGCTTGCTGTCACTTACCTCCACGACGTTAGTGCAGCGTCGTTTTGCAGCCGGAACTTCCTGCTGAGCTGTGCATGGGAAAGGTGGACTACATACCTTGCTGTCACTTACCTCCACGACCTTAGTGCAGTGTCGTTTTGCAGCCTGAGACCTCTTCCCCTTGCGTGGCATGCTGTTCTTCTCACTAAATTTTGCGATAGATAATGAACAAATCAGATGGGGTTTCAAATATTCACACAGACCAGAAAGTTAAAGGAGCGCTTTACTGAAAAACAATCCAGATTTATTTTGCACATAATCTCACGTAGACCAAAACTGTAAATAGTTTAGCACACATTATTTTAGTTATGTAGACTATAATATAAGCTTGTATATGTCCTCCAATCATGTCACAGGATTATATAATCTTTGTGCTGTGTGAACTACAGGTCAATTAACCTCTTGCACCCGACGGGACCGGTCCCGAAATGACATCTGGTCATAAATCAATATTTTGTTGACTGTTGTATAAAAGTAGCGGTTTTTATTTCAAAACGTATTCAAGTATTAACAGGGCTCTACAGTGCGACCATATTGCTCGCATATGCCCCTAGAAATATGTGTGTGCGAACCGGAAAAAATCAATTACTCGCACGGTGTGCGAGTGAAGATTACAGCCTTTACCGGGAATAAAACAGAAAACAATCAAAAACACACTTAATTTCTAGAAGGTATTTTTGGAAGAATCTATGAATGAAAAAGTATAACGTTCCTACATCATCCTCGTTGGCCAGGTCCTAGTGTTTAGGTTATTTGTTGTCAGGTCATGTCTAACAAGGTTTTTCCCTTTTAAGAGGTAAAATCCCCTGACCCATGGTATCAGAGGTCTGACCTCCACAGTGAGGTAGCCCCAGCTCATTTGTATTAAATTAGTTTATCCCAATATGATGTCCCCTAATACACTGTGTAAATCCTCCCCTCCCTCCCTGTGGTCGTGCGGCAAATGTACTCACAAAAGAGTCACAGGAGAATGAGATTTGTGATAACATTGAGACAGGTGAAGGCCAAAGTAGCCAGAGTACATCTTATCCACAAAGAGAAAGAAAACCTCCTCAATATTTCCAGAGTAAATCTTATCCACAAAGGGAAAGAAAACCTCCTCAATATTTGAAGGATTATGAGTGTAAAGTCGAATCTGATGACCAAGAAGAACTAACCCTTGATTACTGTTATAGAGTTATTTGTGATGTGCCCCAAACATTGGAGGAGGCTATGTCATCACCAAATTCTCAATTATGGACTAAAGCTATGGAAGAGGAAATGGATTCACTGAGGGAAAATGACACATTTACCCTGACCACACTGCCAGAAGGTAAACATGCAGTGGGGGGCAGATGGGTTTACACAGTGAAAGAGAACCCAGTTGAAACATGCAAAGCCAGGTATGTAGCAAAAGGCTATAGTCAAGTGTCTGGTATTGATTATAAGGAAACCTTTTCTCCAACCGCAAATATGACCTCTATACGTAGTCTAATGCAAATTGCAGTAGAACATAATTTGGAGTTGCATCAAATGGATGTTAAAACGGCATATTTACATGCTCCTATAGACTGTGAGTTGTTTATGGAGCAACCTGAAGGATTTGAGGTTAAGTCAGAGAAGGGGGAGAAACTGGTCTGTAAACTTAACAAATCACTGTATGGTCTGAAACAATCAGGACGGAATTGGAATAAAATGCTCCATGATTATCTAAGTGAAAATGGTTTTATCCAAAACCCGGCTGACCATTGTGTTTACAATAAACTAACATCTAAAGGTGAAAGGATTATTTTGATAATCTGGGTTGACGATCTTATCATTGCAGGAAGCAACAGTCAAACAATCCAAAATGTAAAAGACATTTTGGGAGCCAAATTTAAGATGAAAGATCTTGGCAAACTTAAGAACTTTCTAGGCATTGATTTCACACAGACAGATGGTGAAATAAAGATGAACCAGAAAAGGTACATCATGAAAATATTGCAAAGGTTTGACATGTCTGACTGCAAGGCAAGATCGACTCCATGTGAGTATAAACAACAATTTGACAATGAAGGTGAATCTGTTGATCAAAAGAGGTATCGTGAAGTGGTAGGCAGCTTGATTTATGTAATGACATGTACTAGACCTGATCTAAGTTTTATTGTCAGTAAGTTGTCTCAACACTTATCCGAACCAAAAGAACAGCATATGGTAACAGCAAAACATGTGTTGAGATACTTGAAGGGAACTGTAGACCAGGAGTTGTGTTACAAGAGAAGTGATTCAAAACTAAAACTTGTTGCATATTGTGATGCTGATTGGGCAGCAGATCAAAATGACAGACGGAGCACAACTGGGTACTGTTTTAGTCTATGTCAGACAGGACCTGTTATTTCCTGGAAATCTAAGAAACAGCCTACAGTTGCTTTATCCACATGTGAAGCAGAATATATGGCTTTGGCAGCTGCTACACAGGAAAGTTTTTATCTTGTGCAGTTATTAAAAGGAATGGATAGTGAAAATGATTATGCACCAGTGACAATCTTTGAGGATAACCAAGGGGCAATTGCACTTTCAAAGAATCCTGTGTGTCGCCAAAGGTGTAAACATGTTGACATTAAATATCATTTTGTTCGATCTGCAGTAAATGATGGAAACATTATTATTGAATACTGTCCAACAACAGAAATGGTAGCTGATATGTTAACCAAACCTGCAACAAAGGTCATGCTTGAAAAGTTTGTGTATTTTATTTTTGGTGTTGAAGGTTAAAAATGAAAGAAAAGAAAATGTAAATGTATGTCAAAGGTTTTATCAGAATAAGATCAAGTGGGGGTGTTGAACAGTTGTGAACGATGCATCTCTTTAATGCTCTTATGCTGACGTCATACTTGTCAGCTTGACAATTACGCAGCTGGTTCCAATAAAGGGATCATTGCCGGCTCACTTGTGAGATTCGGTCAGTGGTGTGTGAAACTGCAATGAAGTGTGTGGCGTCTTTTATTCCTCCTTAGTAGCCCAAGGCTGTCTAGACCTTTGCTGAAAATGGCTGCTGCGCCAACAGCATGCAGTGTGTAGCGTAGCATAGCATGATTCTAACGTTCGCTAATACATCGAAAGTCTTGGCTTGTACACTAAGGCATGCTTGTACACTAAATTAGTAGTCCGTTGTAGTTGTGATACAAACATAGCTCTCACCACTAGACTAAGCATGTCAATGTATTAACTAACGTTAAACTAATGCGGTAGTAGCTACTAGCGAGCTTAGCCACAATGCAAACACACAGTGACTGTAATTGTAATTCCAACGTGTATTCTGCATCACAAACCTGTTTCGGAGTCAGCTGGAACTGAAATCTGCGGTCTGTGTATATAGTTTTCGAATGAAAAATAACGAAAATGCGTAATCCGTTGTAGGAATAGTATAGAATCACTTTAGGTATGAAGTACCGGTCTTTTCTGTTCGAAGAGCAGAGAAAGACTGGCCGGGCCGGGGTCGAGACGTTTGATGTACGTCACTCACTGGGGCTTTGAAGTGTGTGACTACGGGAAGCCGTCTATTCTTCTGCTGAGCTCGAAAATACACATACCGCCACCTACTGCACTGGCAGTGTAAAAGTATGCGAGCTCACACGTGGAAAACCGTGGACGTCAGCGAATATTATGTGTTTAGTATATGTTGCGACGGTCGGATTGTTATTAAAAACGGAGCGATACTAGCTATGATGTGTAGGAGTTGGCGAAAATGAATTGATTGCTTTAAAAACGAAGAGAAATGTCATATTTACGCTGTTTAAAACGGGATGGCCAAAATCTTCAGTTTGGGCTTAACGTGTGACGTTAGATTCCATTTAAGTGCGGGGAAGTGGTTTACGTAAGGATTAATGACATGACCTAAGGTTGGGTGAGAGGTGTGAATGTAACTGTGAAAGCAGATTTTAAAAAATCGAACTGGTTTGGCATATAATGACGAAGTTTGCCGATAAGAATGAACGTTTTCTACTTCCTGGTTTAGTTCAGTGGGGAATATCGACGTCTCTCATTGGTCTGTGTGCCTGGTATGACTCCTGGTATAACAATGTGACCTCCCATTGGCTTAGATGAATGAATGACGTCAGCAGAATAGTGACGTGCTACACTGGTTTGCGTGAAAGCAAGTCGGATAAAGTTTGAATGAATGAATGAATGAAAACTTTATTTAACAGATTGCAGAATGGGTACAATACAGTACAGCTCAATACACACAATTGTTAAGGGGATGCAGACCAGAGAACTTCTATATGAATTGAAAATGGGGGACCCTGATGGAAACAAGACAAACGTCTTTCTCAGGTCTGCATCCCCTTAACAATTGTATGTATTGAGCCGTACTGTATTGTACCCATTCTGCAATCTGTTAAATAAAGTTTTCATTCATTCATTCATTCAGAAAGACTTTCGTCTTGTTTACATCAGGGTCCCCCATTTTCTATTCATCAGGACATATATGAATGAATGAATGAATGAATGAAAACTTTATTTAACAGATTGCAGAATGGGTACAATACAGTACGGCTCAATACATACAATTGTTAAGGGGATGCAGACCTGAGAAAGACGCTTGTCTTGTTTCCATCAGGGTCCCCCATTTTCAATTCATATAGACATTTATGACATACACAACATACATGACATTTATGGCATAGGGACATATAGGTATTTAGTACTGATACATTTGTGACATAAACGGTATTCAAATATACAGTACTGTTACCCCTAGATCCTGACAGAGTATATATGATGGGGAGGGGACTGTACATTAGGAGGGGGTGGGTGGGTGGGAGAGAAATATACATACGGCGGGGAGGGAATATATACATGCGGTGGGGAGGAGACTGTCTATTAGGAGGTGGTGGGGGTTTTGGGCATTTACGGTGGCCAGTTTCGAATTGCAGCCTCCCGTAGGTGCTCTTTTAAGAGCGGTTTTGAATGTGGGTTGTGATTCACATTCCTTTACAGCTTTGGGTAGGGCGTTCCACATTGTTGTGGCATAATTGCGAAACGTGTTTAGTCCCTTGTTTGAGCCGAATCTGGGTTTAACATGATTTGTGGAGCTACCTCTGGTGTTGTGATCGTGGTATTCACTGACCTTTGGGAAATATTTTGCCATGTACATGGGTACCTTGGTCGTGTAGTGTGTCTTGTAGACCAGGCCCATTGCAAGTTGCTGTACTCTGTTGTCTACTCTAAGCCATCCTAGGTTGTCAAATTGGGCAGGGGTGAGGCGGGTTCTAGGAGTAAGGTCAAGCAGTAGTCTGACCCGTTTGTTTTGAGATGTTTGTAATTTTGTTTTTAGCGCCTTTGAGGTGCTTTGGTACCATGAGGTGCAAGCATAGTCATAGTACCCTTGAATGAGTGCTCCTGCCAGAGTCTTCAGGGTATTCTTGTTTACCAGAGAGGAGATCCGGTACAAGAATCTAGTTCGTTGGTTGACTTTTTTTTTATTACATTGGATGCCATTTTGTCACAGGAGAGATTAGCCTCTAGGATGGAACCCAGGTAGGTAATTTCATCTTTCCTTGTGACAATATTGTCACCCACTGTAACTGACAGAAGAACTTGACAGAAGATGTCGCAGATGACAGAAAAAGCAACTCAAATTGACATGCCATCCTTTGCATTTGGATCATACAGATGCGATCAGATTAGGCACAGCAAGTTAGACATTACAGCAAGCTTATATGTAACGGAGATGATAAATATTGTAATAACAGGACCAAAATCCAAACTATTCAGTCAGATAGCGATTTATTATGAAAATGCAATTACAATTTCAACAATAACTTTCCAGCACTTTATACACAATTGAAGCACATTTAAAACCTTGAAAACAGCACATTGAAATACAAGCATTTTTCAAGGATTTCCAGCACCACGTACGAACTTGGCTAGCTCAGGACAACGCTGATCAATGTCACTAAGAATTGCAAAATGGGGGACCTTGATGTTTTGAAGAGAGTGTCTTTCCTCAGCCTTGGAAAATAGCCAAAGTAACTCCACTACCAAAGAACTGTAAAGAGCCATTTACAGGTTCAAACAGTAGGCCCATTAGTATTTTACCAGTAATAGGTAGAATTGGAAGTAATTGGAAGGAATTGTGTTCAAGCAGATTCAAAAGTATTTAAACGAAAACAACATTAATTCTGATTTCCAGCATGCATACAAAGTAGGATACTCTACAGGAACTGCTTTAACATCTCTTACAGATAGCTGGCTACAGCTGATCGATAGGAAGTTAGTTGTGGGTACAGTGCTCTTGGATTTCGACATCATAGATCATGACCTATTATTATTGAAATTACACTGTACTGTATTGTATTGAAGACACTGCCATGGAATGGATGAGAAGCTACTTGTCTAATAGACAACAATGTGTTATATTTAATGGTTCCATGTCAAATATGGTAACACTCCAGTGTGGTATTCCCCAAGGAAGTTGTCTTGGACCCCTCCTTTACTCTATATTTGTAAATGATATGCCTTATGTATTGGAAAGTGCAGGTACAGCGATTTATGCTGATGATACAACTATATATGCATCCGCTGAGAGCACAGAACAAGTGAATAAGATACTTCAGAGTGAATTATTTATGATTTCGAATTGGATAACTGAAAACAGACTCAAATTAAATGTAGCAAAAACAAAATGTCGCTTCTCGGGTCACATCTCGCTGAGGCGTCCGCGTGAGCCCACCTCGGATCGGAGGCTACCTGGTTGATCCTGCCAGTAGCATATGCTTGTCTCAAAGATTAAGCCATGCAAGTCTAAGTACACATGGCCGATACAGTGAAACTGCGAATGGCTCATTAAATCAGTTATGGTTCCTTTGGACGTTCACCTGTTACTTGGATAACTGTGGCAATTCTAGAGCTAATACATGCAAACATGACTCTGGTCCTCTTTGGAGCTCAGCTGGTCCTGGATGTAAGTCAGCTGCTCTGGGACCGGCGGGTGTCCAGGGAGCTGCTCAGCCCCTTGCCCATGCCCAGCTCTGGGTAGGACTCCACCAGACTCCCAGGCTTCGGGGACATCAGCACTGGGCCTGGAGGTCACAGGGAAAAAAGGCAGAAACCCGTCATTAGTCATTAGGATGTGGTCCAGGGCGCCTGTAGCTGTTCCGCAACCATTGCTATTTCCGGGGTAGGCCTGATTGGCCACACTATTACACTATTACACACTATTACACTATTACACACTATTACACTATTACACACTATTACACACTATTACACACTATTACACTAT
This sequence comes from Notolepis coatsorum, assembly GCF_963971535.1. NCBI lineage: Eukaryota > Metazoa > Chordata > Actinopteri > Aulopiformes > Paralepididae > Notolepis > Notolepis coatsorum. Next base: position 163,397 of record NW_028171624.1, read on the forward strand.
TACACTATTACACACTATTACACTATTACACACTATTTTTCCGGTTTTCGGACTTTTCCGAGTTTTTGAACTTTTTCGGATTTTTGATGTTTCCGAGTATTCGGATTTTTCAGAGTTTTTGGGTTTTCGGACTTTTCCGAGTTTTTGAACTTTTTCGGATTTTTGATGTTTCCGAGTTTTCGGAATTTTCCGAGTTTTTGCATTTTTCCGGGTTTTCGGGTTTTCGGACTTTTCCGAATTTTTGAACTTTTTCGGATTTTTGATGTTTCCGAGTTTTCGGATTTTTCCGGGTTTTCGGACTTTTCCGAGTTTTTGAACTTTTTCGGATTTTTGATGTTTCCGAGTTTTCGGATTTTTCCGAGTTTTTGAACTTTTTCGGATTTTTGATGTTTCCGAGTTTTAGAAATTTTCCGAGTTTTTGGATTTTTCCGAGTTTTCGGACTTTTCCGAGTTTTTGAACTTTTTCGGATTTTTGATGTTTCCGAGTTTTCGGATTTTTCCGAGTTTTGGGATTTTTCGGAGTTTTGGAACTTTTTAGATTTTTCCGAGTTTTCGGATTTTTCCGAGTTTTCGGGTTTTGGGATTTTTCCGAGTTTTTGAACTTTTTCGGATTTTAGATTTTTCCGAGTTTTGGGATTTTTTCGAGTTTTCGGATTTTTCCGATCAACATCGACCAATGGCACAATCCGCAAGTCTCTACGACAAACAGTTCAAGAGATACACTGAGGGGGTGTGGCCTAAGGGGGCGTGGTCTAAGGATCGGGGGAGTGGTCAACATCGACCAATGAAAGGTGGTCAACATCGACCAATGGCACAATCCCCAAGTCTCTACGACAAACGGTTCAAGAGATACACTGAGGGGGTGTGGCCTAAGGGGGCGCGGCCTAAGGATCGGGGGAGTGGTCAACATCGACCAATGAAAGGTGGTCAACAGGGGGAGTGGTCAACATCGACCAATGAAAGGTGGTCAACATCGACTAATGGCACAATCCGCAAGTCTCTACGACAAACGGTTCAAGAGATACACTGAGGGGGTGTGGCCTAAGGGGGCGTGGTCTAAGGATCGGGGGAGTGGTCAACATCGACCAATGAAAGGGGGTCAACATGGACCAATGAAAAATGAAAGAGGATATCCCTACTGAGTACAATGACACAACCCACAAGACAGAGGGCGCTGTCAGCAATTCAGTACTGCAACACAGTGATGGCCAATGATGGGTTAAGTGGATGATGTCATTGGCAGCTCAGCCACGAGCCACACAGCTGAACCAATCATGAGTGAGCCATGAGCCACACAGGTGAAGCAATCACTATGACTTGCATATTTCTATGGAGGCAGATGCATGACTGCATTGTCACATTGATTAAAAGAAAACTATAAGAGATGAAGCGTTGTGACGCGCACATGAGCACTACAACGAGTAGGCGAAGGGTTGTGCGCGATATTGTGACATTCGTGCGATATTGTGGCACTCCTTCGGCGATCGGAACAGAAGGCTAAAAAATAGTGTGAAAAATGTGATTTCTAGAGTGCGATTGCATGGCGGTCAATGGGGAGGAGAACCTTCAAACAAATGGTCGTCAGTTGAGATAGAAATGTCCAATTCCATTTATTTTTCTTTTGTGAGCGGGTTGACAGCCGTGTCATCGTTTTGATGTGTTTGTTTTATTTCTACGTCCAAAATTGAGATCACACTCGCAATTCACCCAAGGTAGGGGGAAAAAGATTATTTCAGCTGCTACACTCTAAAATGCAATGCATTCCCAATGGGACCGATATTTTACCGTTTAAAGTCGATTCGTAGCCAGACGGTGCGGTGAAACTTTACGAGTTCGGAGACCGGTGTTGCCATAGGCAAGCCGCTCGTTTTGATACCTTTCACGTGTATGGGGCGCGAACGCTTACGTGTTGCAAAGTGTTTGCAAAATCGGTGGAATAAATAAATAAATAATAAAAAGAGTATGGATATGTATAGTGTGGGTGGCAACCTGGCTTCGCCAGGTCACCCACACTAACTAGACAATTCCGCGCGGGGGAAATTGTGAAAGTGTGGGTGACGCCTGTGCACCGCCGGCCAACGGGGGAGAGTGTCTCTCGCGAGTCTCTATGACAAACGGTTCAAAGGATACAAAAAGGGGGCGTGGCCTAAGGATCGGGGGAGTGGTCAACATAGACCAATCAAAGAGGATATCCCTACTGAGTGCAATGACACAACCCGCAACACTATTACACTATTACACAATATTACACTATTACACACTATTACACACTATTACACTATTACACTATTACACACTATTACACTATTACACTATTACACACTATTACACTATTACACTATTACACGCTATTACACTATTACACTATTACACTATTACACTATTACACTATTACACACTATTACACACTATTACACACTATTACACACTTACACACTATTACACACTATTACACACTATTACACTATTACACTATTACACGCTATTACACTATTACACTATTACACTATTACACTATTACACTATTACACACTATTACACTATTACACGCTATTACACTATTACACTATTACACTATTACACACTATTACACTATTACACACTATTACACTATTACACTATTACACACTATTACACTATTACACTATTACACTATTACACGCTATTACACTATTACACTATTACACACTATTACACACTATTACACTATTGCACTATTACACACTATTACACTATTACACACTATTACACTATTACACACTATTACACTATTACACACTATTACACTATTACACACTATTACACTATTACACTATTACACACTATTACACTATTACGCTATTACACTATTACACACTATTACACTATTACACTATTACACTATTACACACTATTACACTATTACACACTATTACACACTATTACACTATTACACTATTACACACTATTACACACTATTACACTATTACACACTATTACACTATTACACTATTACACACTATTACACTATTACACACTATTACACACTATTACACTATTACACTATTACACACTATTACACTATTACACACTATTACACTATTACACACTATTACACTATTACACTATTACACTATTACACACTATTACACTATTACACACTATTACACACTATTACACTATTACACACTATTACACTATTACACACTATTACACTATTACACTATTACACACTATTACACTATTACACTATTACACTATTACACTATTACACACTATTACACTATTACACACTATTACACTATTACACTATTACACACTATTACACACTATTACACTATTACACACTATTACACTATTACACACTATTACACTATTACACACTATTACACTATTACACTATTACACAATATTACACTATTACACACTATTACACTATTACACTATTACACACTATTACACTATTACACACTATTACACTATTACACTATTACACACTATTACACTATTACACTATTACACACTATTACACTATTACACACTATTACACTATTACACACTATTACACTATTACACACTATTACACTATTACACACTATTACACTATTACACACTATTACACTATTACACACTATTACACTATTACACTATTACACACTATTACACTATTACACACTATTACACTATTACACACTATTACACTATTACACACTATTACACACTATTACACTATTACACACTATTACACACTATTACACTATTACACACTATTACACTATTACACTATTACACAATATTACACTATTACACACTATTACACTATTACACTATTACACACTATTACACTATTACACACTATTACACTATTACACACTATTACACTATTACACACTATTACACTATTACACGCTATTACACTATTACACTATTACACTATTACACACTATTACACTATTACACACTATTACACTATTACACACTATTACACTATTACACACTATTACACTATTACACGCTATTACACTATTACACTATTACACTATTACACACTATTACACACTATTACACACTATTACACTATTACACTATTACACACTATTACACTATTACACTATTACACACTATTACACTATTACACTATTACACGCTATTACACTATTACACTATTACACACTATTACACTATTACACACTATTACACTATTACACACTATTACACTATTACACACTATTACACTATTACACACTATTACACTATTACACTATTACACGCTATTACACTATTACACTATTACACACTATTACACACTATTACACTATTACACTATTACACACTATTACACTATTACACACTATTACACTATTACACACTATTACACTATTACACTATTACGCTATTACACTATTACACACTATTACACTATTACACTATTACACACTATTACACTATTACACACTATTACACTATTACACTATTACACACTATTACACACTATTACACTATTACACACTACACTATTACACACTATTACACTATTACACACTATTACACTATTACACTATTACACACTATTACACTATTACACACTATTACACTATTACACTATTACACACTATTACACTATTACACACTATTACACTATTACACTATTACACACTATTACACACTATTACACTATTACACTATTACACACTATTACACTATTACACACTATTACACACTATTACACTATTACACACTTTTACACTATTACACTATTACACAATATTACACTATTACACACTATTACACTATTACACACTATTACACTATTACACACTATTACACTATTACACACTATTACACTATTACACTATTACACACTATTACACTATTACACACTATTACACTATTACACTATTACACACTATTACACACTATTACACTATTACACACTATTACACACTATTACACTATTACACACTATTACACTATTACACTATTACACACTATTACACTATTACACTATTACACTATTACACACTATTACACTATTACACTATTACACACTATTACACTATTACACACTATTACACTATTACACACTATTACACACTATTACACTATTACACTATTACACACTATTACACTATTACACACTATTATACACTATTACACTATTGCACACTATTACACTATTACACTATTACACACTATTACACTATTACACTATTACACAATATTACACTATTACACACTATTACACTATTACACACTATTACACTATTACACACTATTACACTATTACACTATTACACACTATTACACTATTACACTATTACACACTATTACACTATTACACACTATTACACTATTACACACTATTACACTATTACACTTACACACTATTACACTATTAAACCGAGTACAATGGCACAATCCGCAAGTCTCTACGACAAACGGTTCAAGAGATACACTGAGGGGGTGTGGCCTAAGGGGGCGTGGTCTAAGGATCGGGGGAGTGGTCAACATCGACCAATGAAAGGTGGTCAACATCGACCAATGGCACAATCCGCAAGTCTCTACGACAAACGGTTCAAGAGATACACTGAGGGGGTGTGGCCTAAGGGGGCGTGGTCTAAGGATCGGGGGAGTGGTCAACATCGACCAATGAAAGGTGGTCAACATGGACCAATGAAAAATGAAAGAGGATATCCCTACTGAGTACAATGACACAACCCACAAGACAGAGGGCGCTGTCAGCAATTCAGTACTGCAACACAGTGATGGCCAATGATGGGTTAAGTGGATGATGTCATTGGCAGCTCAGCCACGAGCCACACAGCTGAACCAATCATGAGTGAGCCATGAGCCACACAGGTGAAGCAATCACTATGACTTGCATATTTTCTATCCAATGCATTTCTATGGAGGCAGATGCATGACTGCATTGTCACATTGATTAAAAGAAAACTATAAGAGATGAAGCGTTGTGACGCGCACATGAGCACTACAACGAGTAGGCGAAGGGTTGTGCGCGATATTGTGACATTCGTGCGATATTGTGGCACTCCTTCGGCGATCGGAACAGAAGGCTAAAAAATAGTGTGAAAAATGTGATTTCTAGAGTGCGATTGCATGGCGGTCAATGGGGAGGAGAACCTTCAAACAAATGGTCGTCAGTTGAGATAGAAATGTCCAATTCCATTTATTTTTCTTTTGTGAGCGGGTTGACAGCCGTGTCATCGTTTTGATGTGTTTGTTTTATTTCTACGTCCAAAATTGAGATCACACTCGCAATTCACCCAAGGTAGGGGGAAAAAGATTATTTCAGCTGCTACACTCTAAAATGCAATGCATTCCCAATGGGACCGATATTTTACCGTTTAAAGTCGATTCGTAGCCAGACGGTGCGGTGAAACTTTACGAGATCGGAGACCGGTGTTGCCATAGGCAAGCCGCTCGTTTTGATACCTTTCACGTGTATGGGGCGCGAACGCTTACGTGTTGCAAAGTGTTTGCAAAATCGGTGGAATAAAGAATAATAATAACTAGACAATTCCGCGCGGGGGAAATTGTGAAAGTGTGGGTGACGCCTGTGCACCGCCGGCCAACGGGGGAGAGGGTCTCTCGCGAGTCTCTATGACAAACGGTTCAAAGGATACAAAAAGGGGGCGCGGCTTAAGGATCGGGGGAGTGGTCAACATAGACCAATCAAAGAGGATATCCCTACTGAGTGCAATGACACAACCCGCAACACTATTACACTATTACACAATATTACACTATTACACACTATTACACACTATTACACTATTACACTATTACACACTATTACACTATTACACTATTACACACTATTACACTATTACACTATTACACGCTATTACACTATTACACTATTACACTATTACACACTATTACACTATTACACACTATTACACTATTACACACTATTACACACTATTACACTATTACACTATTACACTATTACACGCTATTACACTATTACACTATTACACTATTACACACTATTACACACTATTACACTATTACACTATTACACACTATTACACTATTACACTATTACACACTATTACACTATTACACTATTACACGCTATTACACGCTATTACACTATTACACTATTACACACTATTACACTATTACACACTATTACACTATTACACTATTACACACTATTACACTATTACACTATTACACTATTACACGCTATTACACTATTACACTATTACACACTATTACACACTATTACACTATTGCACTATTACACACTATTACACTATTACACTATTACACACTATTACACTATTACACTATTACACTATTACACTATTACACACTATTACACTATTACACACTATTACACTATTACACACTATTACACACTATTACACTATTACACTATTACACACTATTACACTATTACACACTATTACACTATTACACACTATTACACTATTACACAATATTACACTATTACACACTATTACACTATTACACTATTACACACTATTACACTATTACACACTATTACACTATTACACACTACACTATTACACACTATTACACTATTACACTATTACACACTATTACACTATTACACACTATTACACTATTACACACTATTACACTATTACACACTATTACACTATTACACTATTACACTATTACACACTATTACACTATTACACACTATTACACTATTACACACTATTACACTATTACACACTATTACACTATTACACTATTACACACTATTACACTATTACACACTATTACACTACACTAATTACACACTATTACACTATTACACACTATTACAACTATTACACACTATTACACTATTACACACTATTACACTATTACACACTATTACACTATTACACTATTACACACTATTACACTATTACACTAACTATTACACACTATTACACTATTACACACTATTACACTATTACCACTATTCACTATTACACTATTACACTATTCTATTACACTATTACACTATTACACTATTACACACTATTACACTATTACACTATTACACACTATTACACTATTACACACTATTACACTATCTATTACTATTAACACTATTACACGCTATTACACTATTACACTATTACACTATTACACACTATTACACTACCTATTACACACTATTACACATTACACTATTACACTATTACACACTATTACACTATTAATATACACCTATTACACTATTACACTATTACACACTATTACACTATTACACACTATTACACTATTACACACTAATTACACTACTTACACACAACACTATACACTATTACACACTATACACACTATACCAACTAATACACAATCATTACACTATTACCACTAATACACACTATTACACGCTATTACACTATTACACGCTATTACACTATTACACTATTACACACTATTACACTATTACACACTATTACACTATTACACACTATTACACTATTACACACTATTACACTATTACACTATTACACACTATTACACTATTACACTATTACGCTATTACACTATTACACACTATTACACTATTACACTATTACACACTATTACACTATTACACTATTACACACTATTACACTATTACACTATTACACACTATTACACACTATTACACTATTATACACTATTACACTATTACACACTATTACACTATTACACACTATTACACTATTACACTATTACACACTATTACACTATTACACTATTACACACTATTACACTATTACACTATTACACTATTACACTATTACACACTATTACACACTATTACACTATTACACTATTACACACTATTACACACTATTACACTATTACACTATTACACACTATTACACTATTACACACTATTACACACTATTACACTATTCCACACTATTACACTATTACACTATTACACACTATTACACTATTACACACTATTACACTATTACACACTATTACACTATTACACACTATTACACTATTACACTATTACACACTATTACACTATTACACACTATTACACTATTACACAACTATTACACACTATTACACTATTACACACTATTACACACTATTACACTATTACACACTATTACACACTATTACACTATTACACACTATTACACTATTACACTATTACACAATATTACACTATTACACACTATTACACTATTACACTATTACACTATTACACACTATTACACTATTACACTATTACACACTATTACACTATTACACACTATTACACTATTACACACTATTACACTATTACACACTATTACACACTATTACACTATTACACTATTACACACTATTACACTATTACACACTATTATACACTATTACACTATTGCACACTATTACACTATTACACTATTACACACTATTACACTATTACACTATTACACAATATTACACTATTACACACTATTACACTATTACACACTATTACACTATTACACACTATTACACTATTACACTATTACACACTATTACACTATTACACTATTACACACTATTACACTATTACACACTATTACACTATTACACTATTACACACTATTACACTATTAAACCGAGTACAATGGCACAATCCGCAAGTCTCTACGACAAACGGTTCAAGAGATACACTGAGGGGGTGTGGCCTAAGGGGGCGTGGTCTAAGGATCGGGGGAGTGGTCAACATCGACCAATGAAAGGTGGTCAAGATCGACCAATGGCACAATCCGCAAGTCTCTACGACAAACGGTTCAAGAGATACACTGAGGGGGTGTGGCCTAAGGGGGCGTGGTCTAAGGATCGGGGGAGTGGTCAACATCGACCAATGAAAGGTGGTCAACATGGACCAATGAAAAATGAAAGAGGATATCCCTACTGAGTACAATGACACAACCCACAAGACAGAGGGCGCTGTCAGCAATTCAGTACTGCAACACAGTGATGGCCAATGATGGGTTAAGTGGATGATGTCATTGGCAGCTCAGCCACGAGCCACACAGCTGAACCAATCATGAGTGAGCCATGAGCCACACAGGTGAAGCAATCACTATGACTTGCATATTTTCTATCCAATGCATTTGTATGGAGGCAGATGCATGACTGCATTGTCACATTGATTAAAAGAAAACTATAAGAGATGAAGCGTTGTGACGCGCACATGAGCACTACAACGAGTAGGCGAAGGGTTGTGCGCGATATTGTGACATTCGTGCAATATTGTGGCACTCCTTCGGCGATCGGAACAGAAGGCTAAAAAATAGTGTGAAAAATGTGATTTCTAGAGTGCGATTGCATGGCGGTCAATGGGGAGGAGAACCTTCAAACAAATGGTCGTCAGTTGAGATAGAAATGTCCAATTCCATTTATTTTTCTTTTGTGAGCGGGTTGACAGCCGTGTCATCGTTTTGATGTGTTTGTTTTATTTCTACGTCCAAAATTGAGATCACACTCGCAATTCACCCAAGGTAGGGGGAAAAAGATTATTTCAGCTGCTACACTCTAAAATGCAATGCATTCCCAATGGGACCGATATTTTACCGTTTAAAGTCGATTCGTAGCCAGACGGTGCGGTGAAACTTTACGAGTTCGGAGACCGGTGTTGCCATAGGCAAGCCGCTCGTTTTGATACCTTTCACGTGTATGGGGCGCGAACGCTTACGTGTTGCAAAGTGTTTGCAAAATCGGTGGAATAAAGAATAAAGAATAACTAGACAATTCCGCGCGGGGGAAATTGTGAAAGTGTGGGTGACGCCTGTGCACCGCCGGCCAACGGGGGAGAGTGTCTCTCGCGAGTCTCTATGACAAACGGTTCAAAGGATACAAAAAGGGGGCGTGGCCTAAGGATCGGGGGAGTGGTCAACATAGACCAATCAAAGAGGATATCCCTACTGAGTGCAATGACACAACCCGCAACACTATTACACTATTACACAATATTACACTATTACACACTATTACACACTATTACACTATTACACTATTACACACTATTACACTATTACACTATTACACACTATTACACTATTACACTATTACACGCTATTACACTATTACACTATTACACTATTACACTATTACACACTATTACACACTATTACACACTATTACACACTTACACACTATTACACACTATTACACACTATTACACTATTACACTATTACACGCTATTACACTATTACACTATTACACTATTACACTATTACACTATTACACACTATTACACTATTACACGCTATTACACTATTACACTATTACACTATTACACACTATTACACTATTACACACTATTACACTATTACACTATTACACACTATTACACTATTACACTATTACACTATTACACGCTATTACACTATTACACTATTACACACTATTACACACTATTACACTATTGCACTATTACACACTATTACACTATTACACACTATTACACTATTACACACTATTACACTATTACACACTATTACACTATTACACACTATTACACTATTACACTATTACACACTATTACACTATTACGCTATTACACTATTACACACTATTACACTATTACACTATTACACTATTACACACTATTACACTATTACACACTATTACACACTATTACACTATTACACTATTACACACTATTACACTATTACACACTATTACACTATTACACACTATTACACTATTACACTATTACACACTATTACACTATTACACACTATTACACACTATTACACTATTACACTATTACACACTATTACACTATTACACACTATTACACTATTACACACTATTACACTATTACACTATTACACTATTACACACTATTACACTATTACACACTATTACACACTATTACACTATTACACACTATTACACTATTACACACTATTACACTATTACACTATTACACACTATTACACTATTACACTATTACACTATTACACTATTACACACTATTACACTATTACACACTATTACACTATTACACTATTACACACTATTACACACTATTACACTATTACACACTATTACACTATTACACACTATTACACTATTACACACTATTACACTATTACACTATTACACAATATTACACTATTACACACTATTACACTATTACACTATTACACACTATTACACTATTACACACTATTACACTATTACACTATTACACACTATTACACTATTACACTATTACACACTATTACACTATTACACACTATTACACTATTACACACTATTACACTATTACACACTATTACACTATTACACACTATTACACTATTACACACTATTACACTATTACACACTATTACACTATTACACTATTACACACTATTACACTATTACACACTATTACACTATTACACACTATTACACTATTACACACTATTACACACTATTACACTATTACACACTATTACACACTATTACACTATTACACACTATTACACTATTACACTATTACACAATATTACACTATTACACACTATTACACTATTACACTATTACACACTATTACACTATTACACACTATTACACTATTACACACTATTACACTATTACACACTATTACACTATTACACGCTATTACACTATTACACTATTACACTATTACACACTATTACACTATTACACACTATTACACTATTACACACTATTACACTATTACACACTATTACACTATTACACGCTATTACACTATTACACTATTACACTATTACACACTATTACACACTATTACACACTATTACACTATTACACTATTACACACTATTACACTATTACACTATTACACACTATTACACTATTACACTATTACACGCTATTACACTATTACACTATTACACACTATTACACTATTACACACTATTACACTATTACACACTATTACACTATTACACACTATTACACTATTACACACTATTACACTATTACACTATTACACGCTATTACACTATTACACTATTACACACTATTACACACTATTACACTATTACACTATTACACACTATTACACTATTACACACTATTACACTATTACACACTATTACACTATTACACTATTACGCTATTACACTATTACACACTATTACACTATTACACTATTACACACTATTACACTATTACACACTATTACACTATTACACTATTACACACTATTACACACTATTACACTATTACACACTACACTATTACACACTATTACACTATTACACACTATTACACTATTACACTATTACACACTATTACACTATTACACACTATTACACTATTACACTATTACACACTATTACACTATTACACACTATTACACTATTACACTATTACACACTATTACACACTATTACACTATTACACTATTACACACTATTACACTATTACACACTATTACACACTATTACACTATTACACACTTTTACACTATTACACTATTACACAATATTACACTATTACACACTATTACACTATTACACACTATTACACTATTACACACTATTACACTATTACACACTATTACACTATTACACTATTACACACTATTACACTATTACACACTATTACACTATTACACTATTACACACTATTACACACTATTACACTATTACACACTATTACACACTATTACACTATTACACACTATTACACTATTACACTATTACACACTATTACACTATTACACTATTACACTATTACACACTATTACACTATTACACTATTACACACTATTACACTATTACACACTATTACACTATTACACACTATTACACACTATTACACTATTACACTATTACACACTATTACACTATTACACACTATTATACACTATTACACTATTGCACACTATTACACTATTACACTATTACACACTATTACACTATTACACTATTACACAATATTACACTATTACACACTATTACACTATTACACACTATTACACTATTACACACTATTACACTATTACACTATTACACACTATTACACTATTACACTATTACACACTATTACACTATTACACACTATTACACTATTACACACTATTACACTATTACACTTACACACTATTACACTATTAAACCGAGTACAATGGCACAATCCGCAAGTCTCTACGACAAACGGTTCAAGAGATACACTGAGGGGGTGTGGCCTAAGGGGGCGTGGTCTAAGGATCGGGGGAGTGGTCAACATCGACCAATGAAAGGTGGTCAACATCGACCAATGGCACAATCCGCAAGTCTCTACGACAAACGGTTCAAGAGATACACTGAGGGGGTGTGGCCTAAGGGGGCGTGGTCTAAGGATCGGGGGAGTGGTCAACATCGACCAATGAAAGGTGGTCAACATGGACCAATGAAAAATGAAAGAGGATATCCCTACTGAGTACAATGACACAACCCACAAGACAGAGGGCGCTGTCAGCAATTCAGTACTGCAACACAGTGATGGCCAATGATGGGTTAAGTGGATGATGTCATTGGCAGCTCAGCCACGAGCCACACAGCTGAACCAATCATGAGTGAGCCATGAGCCACACAGGTGAAGCAATCACTATGACTTGCATATTTTCTATCCAATGCATTTCTATGGAGGCAGATGCATGACTGCATTGTCACATTGATTAAAAGAAAACTATAAGAGATGAAGCGTTGTGACGCGCACATGAGCACTACAACGAGTAGGCGAAGGGTTGTGCGCGATATTGTGACATTCGTGCGATATTGTGGCACTCCTTCGGCGATCGGAACAGAAGGCTAAAAAATAGTGTGAAAAATGTGATTTCTAGAGTGCGATTGCATGGCGGTCAATGGGGAGGAGAACCTTCAAACAAATGGTCGTCAGTTGAGATAGAAATGTCCAATTCCATTTATTTTTCTTTTGTGAGCGGGTTGACAGCCGTGTCATCGTTTTGATGTGTTTGTTTTATTTCTACGTCCAAAATTGAGATCACACTCGCAATTCACCCAAGGTAGGGGGAAAAAGATTATTTCAGCTGCTACACTCTAAAATGCAATGCATTCCCAATGGGACCGATATTTTACCGTTTAAAGTCGATTCGTAGCCAGACGGTGCGGTGAAACTTTACGAGATCGGAGACCGGTGTTGCCATAGGCAAGCCGCTCGTTTTGATACCTTTCACGTGTATGGGGCGCGAACGCTTACGTGTTGCAAAGTGTTTGCAAAATCGGTGGAATAAAGAATAATAATAACTAGACAATTCCGCGCGGGGGAAATTGTGAAAGTGTGGGTGACGCCTGTGCACCGCCGGCCAACGGGGGAGAGGGTCTCTCGCGAGTCTCTATGACAAACGGTTCAAAGGATACAAAAAGGGGGCGCGGCTTAAGGATCGGGGGAGTGGTCAACATAGACCAATCAAAGAGGATATCCCTACTGAGTGCAATGACACAACCCGCAACACTATTACACTATTACACAATATTACACTATTACACACTATTACACACTATTACACTATTACACTATTACACACTATTACACTATTACACTATTACACACTATTACACTATTACACTATTACACGCTATTACACTATTACACTATTACACTATTACACACTATTACACTATTACACACTATTACACTATTACACACTATTACACACTATTACACTATTACACTATTACACTATTACACGCTATTACACTATTACACTATTACACTATTACACACTATTACACACTATTACACTATTACACTATTACACACTATTACACTATTACACTATTACACACTATTACACTATTACACTATTACACGCTATTACACGCTATTACACTATTACACTATTACACACTATTACACTATTACACACTATTACACTATTACACTATTACACACTATTACACTATTACACTATTACACTATTACACGCTATTACACTATTACACTATTACACACTATTACACACTATTACACTATTGCACTATTACACACTATTACACTATTACACTATTACACACTATTACACTATTACACTATTACACTATTACACTATTACACACTATTACACTATTACACACTATTACACTATTACACACTATTACACACTATTACACTATTACACTATTACACACTATTACACTATTACACACTATTACACTATTACACACTATTACACTATTACACAATATTACACTATTACACACTATTACACTATTACACTATTACACACTATTACACTATTACACACTATTACACTATTACACACTACACTATTACACACTATTACACTATTACACTATTACACACTATTACACTATTACACACTATTACACTATTACACACTATTACACTATTACACACTATTACACTATTACACTATTACACTATTACACACTATTACACTATTACACACTATTACACTATTACACACTATTACACTATTACACACTATTACACTATTACACTATTACACACTATTACACTATTACACACTATTACACTATTACACACTATTACACTATTACACACTATTACACTATTACACACTATTACACACTATTACACTATTACACACTATTACACACTATTACACTATTACACACTATTACACTATTACACTATTACACAATATTACACTATTACACACTATTACACTATTACACTATTACACACTATTACACTATTACACTATTACACACTATTACACTATTACACACTATTACACTATTACACACTATTACACTATTACACGCTATTACACTATTACACTATTACACTATTACACACTATTACACTATTACACTATTACACACTATTACACTATTACACACTATTACACTATTACACACTATTACACTATTACACTATTACACGCTATTACACTATTACACTATTACACTATTACACACTATTACACACTATTACACTATTACACTATTACACACTATTACACTATTACACTATTACACACTATTACACTATTACACTATTACACGCTATTACACTATTACACTATTACACACTATTACACTATTACACACTATTACACTATTACACACTATTACACTATTACACACTATTACACTATTACACACTATTACACGCTATTACACTATTACACGCTATTACACTATTACACTATTACACACTATTACACTATTACACACTATTACACTATTACACACTATTACACTATTACACACTATTACACTATTACACTATTACACACTATTACACTATTACACTATTACGCTATTACACTATTACACACTATTACACTATTACACTATTACACACTATTACACTATTACACTATTACACACTATTACACTATTACACTATTACACACTATTACACACTATTACACTATTATACACTATTACACTATTACACACTATTACACTATTACACACTATTACACTATTACACTATTACACACTATTACACTATTACACTATTACACACTATTACACTATTACACTATTACACTATTACACTATTACACACTATTACACACTATTACACTATTACACTATTACACACTATTACACACTATTACACTATTACACTATTACACACTATTACACTATTACACACTATTACACACTATTACACTATTACACACTATTACACTATTACACTATTACACACTATTACACTATTACACACTATTACACTATTACACACTATTACACTATTACACACTATTACACTATTACACTATTACACACTATTACACTATTACACACTATTACACTATTACACAACTATTACACACTATTACACTATTACACACTATTACACACTATTACACTATTACACACTATTACACACTATTACACTATTACACACTATTACACTATTACACTATTACACAATATTACACTATTACACACTATTACACTATTACACTATTACACTATTACACACTATTACACTATTACACTATTACACACTATTACACTATTACACACTATTACACTATTACACACTATTACACTATTACACACTATTACACACTATTACACTATTACACTATTACACACTATTACACTATTACACACTATTATACACTATTACACTATTGCACACTATTACACTATTACACTATTACACACTATTACACTATTACACTATTACACAATATTACACTATTACACACTATTACACTATTACACACTATTACACTATTACACACTATTACACTATTACACTATTACACACTATTACACTATTACACTATTACACACTATTACACTATTACACACTATTACACTATTACACTATTACACACTATTACACTATTAAACCGAGTACAATGGCACAATCCGCAAGTCTCTACGACAAACGGTTCAAGAGATACACTGAGGGGGTGTGGCCTAAGGGGGCGTGGTCTAAGGATCGGGGGAGTGGTCAACATCGACCAATGAAAGGTGGTCAAGATCGACCAATGGCACAATCCGCAAGTCTCTACGACAAACGGTTCAAGAGATACACTGAGGGGGTGTGGCCTAAGGGGGCGTGGTCTAAGGATCGGGGGAGTGGTCAACATCGACCAATGAAAGGTGGTCAACATGGACCAATGAAAAATGAAAGAGGATATCCCTACTGAGTACAATGACACAACCCACAAGACAGAGGGCGCTGTCAGCAATTCAGTACTGCAACACAGTGATGGCCAATGATGGGTTAAGTGGATGATGTCATTGGCAGCTCAGCCACGAGCCACACAGCTGAACCAATCATGAGTGAGCCATGAGCCACACAGGTGAAGCAATCACTATGACTTGCATATTTTCTATCCAATGCATTTGTATGGAGGCAGATGCATGACTGCATTGTCACATTGATTAAAAGAAAACTATAAGAGATGAAGCGTTGTGACGCGCACATGAGCACTACAACGAGTAGGCGAAGGGTTGTGCGCGATATTGTGACATTCGTGCAATATTGTGGCACTCCTTCGGCGATCGGAACAGAAGGCTAAAAAATAGTGTGAAAAATGTGATTTCTAGAGTGCGATTGCATGGCGGTCAATGGGGAGGAGAACCTTCAAACAAATGGTCGTCAGTTGAGATAGAAATGTCCAATTCCATTTATTTTTCTTTTGTGAGCGGGTTGACAGCCGTGTCATCGTTTTGATGTGTTTGTTTTATTTCTACGTCCAAAATTGAGATCACACTCGCAATTCACCCAAGGTAGGGGGAAAAAGATTATTTCAGCTGCTACACTCTAAAATGCAATGCATTCCCAATGGGACCGATATTTTACCGTTTAAAGTCGATTCGTAGCCAGACGGTGCGGTGAAACTTTACGAGTTCGGAGACCGGTGTTGCCATAGGCAAGCCGCTCGTTTTGATACCTTTCACGTGTATGGGGCGCGAACGCTTACGTGTTGCAAAGTGTTTGCAAAATCGGTGGAATAAAGAATAATAATTATAAATAAAAAGAGTATGGATATGTATAGTGTGGGTGGCAACCTGGCTTCGCCAGGTCACCCACACTAACTAGACAATTCCGCGCGGGGGAAATTGTGAAAGTGTGGGTGACGCCTGTGCACCGCCGGCCAGCGGGGGAGAGGGTCTCTCGCGAGTCTCTATGACAAACGGTTCAAAGGATACAAAAAAGGGGCGCGGCCTAAGGATCGGGGGAGTGGTCAACATAGACCATTTGAAGATGACTACAGATGTGATTTTATTAACTATAACACAAACTCCCTTTCGTGTTGTATTATTTAATACTCACCCTTTCTCATGGCACCATGTGTCCAAGAAGTGGCAGATCAAACTAAATGATCTATTACACACTATTACACTATTACACACTATTACACTATTACACTATTACACACTATTACACACTAGTACACACTATTACACTATTACACACTATTACACACTATTACACTATTACACACTATTACACTATTACACACTATTACACTATTACACTATTACACACTATTACACTATTACACTATTACACACTATTACACTATTACACTATTACACACTATTACACACTATTACACTATTACACTATTACACACTATTACACACTATTACACTATTACACTATTACACACTATTACACTATTACACACTATTACACTATTACACACTATTACACTATTACACACTATTACACTATTACACACTATTACACTATTACACACTATTACACTATTACACTATTACACACTATTACACTATTACACACTATTACACTATTACACTATTACACACTATTACACTATTACACTATTACACACTATTACACTATTACACACTATTACACTATTACACACTATTACACTATTACACACTATTACACTATTACACTATTACACACTATTACACTATTACACACTATTACACTATTAGACACTATTACACTATTACACTATTACACACTATTACACTATTACACACTATTACACTATTACACTATTACACACTATTACACTATTACACACTATTACACTATTACACACTATTACACTATTACACTATTACACACTATTACACTATTACACACTATTACACTATTACACACTATTACACTATTACACTATTACACTATTACACACTATTACACTATTACACACTATTACACTATTACACTATTACACACTATTACACTATTACACACTATTACACTATTACACTATTACACACTATTACACTATTACACTATTACACACTATTACACTATTACACACTATTACACTATTACACACTATTACACTATTACACACTATTACACTATTACACACTATTACACTATTACACTATTACACACTATTACACTATTACACACTATTACACTATTACACACTATTACACTATTACACTATTACACTATTACACTATTACACACTATTACACTATTACACACTATTACACTATTACACTATTACACACTATTACACACTATTACACACTATTACACTATTACACTATTACACACTATTACACTATTACACTATTACACTATTACACACTATTACACTATTACACACTATTACACTATTACACACTATTACACACTATTACACTATTACACTATTACACACTATTACACTATTACACTATTACACTATTACACACTATTACACTATTACACACTATTACACTATTACACACTATTACACTATTACACACTATTACACTATTACACACTATTACACTATTACACTATTACACACTATTACACTATTACACACTATTACACTATTACACACTATTACACTATTACACACTATTACACTATTACACTATTACAAACTATTACACTATTAGACACTATTACACTATTAGACACTATTACACTATTACACACTATTACACTATTACACTATTACACACTATTACACTATTACACTATTACACACTATTACACTATTACACTATTACACACTATTACACTATTACACACTATTACACTATTACACACTATTACACTATTACACACTATTACACTATTACACACTATTACACTATTACACTATTACACACTATTACACTATTACACACTATTACACTATTACACACTATTACACTATTACACTATTACACTATTACACTATTACACACTATTACACTATTACACACTATTACACTATTACACTATTACACACTATTACACACTATTACACACTATTACACTATTACACTATTACACACTATTACACTATTACACTATTACACTATTACACACTATTACACTATTACACACTATTACACTATTACACACTATTACACACTATTACACTATTACACTATTACACACTATTACACTATTACACTATTACACTATTACACACTATTACACTATTACACACTATTACACTATTACACACTATTACACTATTACACACTATTACACTATTACACACTATTACACTATTACACTATTACACACTATTACACTATTACACACTATTACACTATTACACACTATTACACTATTACACACTATTACACTATTACACTATTACAAACTATTACACTATTAGACACTATTACACTATTAGACACTATTACACTATTACACACTATTACACTATTACACTATTACACACTATTACACTATTACACACTATTACACTATTACACTATTACACACTATTACACTATTACACTATTGCACACTATTACACTATTACACACTATTACACTATTACACTATTACACACTATTACACTATTACACACTATTACACTATTACACACTATTACACACTATTACACTATTACACACTATTACACTATTACACTATTACACACTATTACACTATTACACTATTACACACTATTACACTATTACACACTATTACACTATTACACACTATTACACTATTACACTATTACACTATTACACACTATTACACTATTACACACTATTACACTATTACACTATTACACACTATTACACTATTACACTATTACACAATATTATACTATTACACACTATTACACTATTACACTATTACACACTATTACACTATTACACACTATTACACTATTACACACTATTACACTATTACACTATTACACACTATTACACTATTACACACTATTACACTATTACACTATTACACACTATTACACTATTACACACTATTACACTATTACACTATTACACTATTACACACTATTACACTATTACACTATTACACACTATTACACTATTACACACTATTACACTATTACACTATTACACACTATTACACTATTACACACTATTACACTATTACACTATTACACACTATTACACACTATTACACTATTACACACTATTACACTATTACACACTATTACACTATTACACACTATTACACTATTACACTATTACACACTATTACACACTATTACACTATTACACACTATTACACTATTACACTATTACACACTATTACACTATTACACACTATTACACTATTACACTATTACACAATATTACACTATTACACACTATTACACTATTACACTATTACACACTATTACACACTATTACACTATTACACTATTACACACTATTACACACTATTACACTATTACACTATTACACACTATTACACTATTACACACTATTACACTATTACACCGAGTACAATGGCACAATCCGCAAGTCTCTACGACAAACGGTTCAAGAGATACACTGAGGGGGTGTGGCCTAAGGGGGCGTGGTCTAAGGATCGGGGGAGTGGTCAACATCGACCAATGAAAGGTGGTCAACATCGACCAATGGCACAAACCGCAAGTCTCTACGACAAACGGTTCAAGAGATACACTGAGGGGGTGTGGCCTAAGGGGGCGTGGTCTAAGGATCGGGGGAGTGGTCAACATCGACCAATGAAAGGGGGTCAACATGGACCAATGAAAAATGAAAGAGGATATCCCTACTGAGTACAATGACACAACCCACAAGACAGAGGGCGCTGTCAGCAATTCAGTAGTGCAACACAGTGATGGCCAATGATGGGTTAAGTGGATGATGTCATTGGCAGCTCAGCCACGAGCCACACAGCTGAACCAATCATGAGTGAGCCATGAGCCACACAGGTGAAGCAATCACTGTGACTTGCATATTTTCTATCCAATGCATTTCTATGGAGGCAGATGCATGACTGCATTGTCACATTGATTAAAAGAAAACTATAAGAGATGAAGCGTTGTGACACGCACATGAGCAGGATCGGGGGAGTGGTCAACATCGACCAATGAAAGGTGGTCAACATCGACCAATGGCACAAACCGCAAGTCTCTACGACAAACGGTTCAAGAGATACACTGAGGGGGTGTGGCCTAAGGGGGCGTGGTCTAAGGATCGGGGGAGTGGTCAACATCGACCAATGAAAGGGGGTCAACATGGACCAATGAAAAATGAAAGAGGATATCCCTACTGAGTACAATGACACAACCCACAAGACAGAGGGCGCTGTCAGCAATTCAGTAGTGCAACACAGTGATGGCCAATGATGGGTTAAGTGGATGATGTCATTGGCAGCTCAGCCACGAGCCACACAGCTGAACCAATCATGAGTGAGCCATGAGCCACACAGGTGAAGCAATCACTGTGACTTGCATATTTTCTATCCAATGCATTTCTATGGAGGCAGATGCATGACTGCATTGTCACATTGATTAAAAGAAAACTATAAGAGATGAAGCGTTGTGACGCGCACATGAGCACTACAACGAGTAGGCGAAGGGTTGTGCGCGATATTGTGACATTCGTGCGATATTGTGGCACTCCTTCGGCGATCGGAACAGAAGGCTAAAAAATAGTGTGAAAAATGTGATTTCTAGAGTGCGATTGCATGGCGGTCAATGGGGAGGAGAACCTTCAAACAAATGGTCGTCAGTTGAGATAGAAATGTCCAATTCCATTTATTTTTCTTTTGTGAGCGGGTTGACAGCCGTGTCATCGTTTTGATGTGTTTGTTTTATTTCTACGTCCAAAATTGAGATCACACTCGCAATTCACCCAAGGTAGGGGGAAAAAGATTATTTCAGCTGCTACACTCTAAAATGCAATGCATTCCCAATGGGACCGATATTTTACCGTTTAAAGTCGATTCGTAGCCAGACGGTGCGGTGAAACTTTACGAGTTCGGAGACCGGTGTTGCCATAGGCAAGCCGCTCGTTTTGATACCTTTCACGTGTATGGGGCGCGAACGCTTACGTGTTGCAAAGTGTTTGCAAAATCGGTGGAATAAAGAATAATAATAACTAGACAATTCCGCGCGGGGGAAATTGTGAAAGTGTGGGTGACGCCTGTGCACCGCCGGCCAACGGGGGAGAGGGTCTCTCGCGAGTCTCTATGACAAACGGTTCAAAGGATACAAAAAGGGGGCGCGGCTTAAGGATCGGGGGAGTGGTCAACATAGACCAATCAAAGAGGATATCCCTACTGAGTGCAATGACACAACCCGCAACACTATTACACTATTACACAATATTACACTATTACACACTATTACACACTATTACACTATTACACTATTACACACTATTACACTATTACACTATTACACACTATTACACTATTACACTATTACACGCTATTACACTATTACACTATTACACTATTACACACTATTACACTATTACACACTATTACACTATTACACACTATTACACACTATTACACTATTACACTATTACACTATTACACGCTATTACACTATTACACTATTACACTATTACACACTATTACACACTATTACACTATTACACTATTACACACTATTACACTATTACACTATTACACACTATTACACTATTACACTATTACACGCTATTACACGCTATTACACTATTACACTATTACACACTATTACACTATTACACACTATTACACTATTACACTATTACACACTATTACACTATTACACTATTACACTATTACACGCTATTACACTATTACACTATTACACACTATTACACACTATTACACTATTGCACTATTACACACTATTACACTATTACACTATTACACACTATTACACTATTACACTATTACACTATTACACTATTACACACTATTACACTATTACACACTATTACACTATTACACACTATTACACACTATTACACTATTACACTATTACACACTATTACACTATTACACACTATTACACTATTACACACTATTACACTATTACACAATATTACACTATTACACACTATTACACTATTACACTATTACACACTATTACACTATTACACACTATTACACTATTACACACTACACTATTACACACTATTACACTATTACACTATTACACACTATTACACTATTACACACTATTACACTATTACACACTATTACACTATTACACACTATTACACTATTACACTATTACACTATTACACACTATTACACTATTACACACTATTACACTATTACACACTATTACACTATTACACACTATTACACTATTACACTATTACACACTATTACACTATTACACACTATTACACTATTACACACTATTACACTATTACACACTATTACACTATTACACTATTACACAATATTACACTATTACACACTATTACACTATTACACTATTACACACTATTACACTATTACACTATTACACACTATTACACTATTACACACTATTACACTATTACACACTATTACACTATTACACGCTATTACACTATTACACTATTACACTATTACACACTATTACACTATTACACTATTACACACTATTACACTATTACACACTATTACACTATTACACACTATTACACTATTACACTATTACACGCTATTACACTATTACACTATTACACTATTACACACTATTACACACTATTACACTATTACACTATTACACACTATTACACTATTACACTATTACACACTATTACACTATTACACTATTACACGCTATTACACTATTACACTATTACACACTATTACACTATTACACACTATTACACTATTACACACTATTACACTATTACACACTATTACACTATTACACACTATTACACGCTATTACACTATTACACGCTATTACACTATTACACTATTACACACTATTACACTATTACACACTATTACACTATTACACACTATTACACTATTACACACTATTACACTATTACACTATTACACACTATTACACTATTACACTATTACGCTATTACACTATTACACACTATTACACTATTACACTATTACACACTATTACACTATTACACTATTACACACTATTACACTATTACACTATTACACACTATTACACACTATTACACTATTATACACTATTACACTATTACACACTATTACACTATTACACACTATTACACTATTACACTATTACACACTATTACACTATTACACTATTACACACTATTACACTATTACACTATTACACTATTACACTATTACACACTATTACACACTATTACACTATTACACTATTACACACTATTACACACTATTACACTATTACACTATTACACACTATTACACTATTACACACTATTACACACTATTACACTATTACACACTATTACACTATTACACTATTACACACTATTACACTATTACACACTATTACACTATTACACACTATTACACTATTACACACTATTACACTATTACACTATTACACACTATTACACTATTACACACTATTACACTATTACACAACTATTACACACTATTACACTATTACACACTATTACACACTATTACACTATTACACACTATTACACACTATTACACTATTACACACTATTACACTATTACACTATTACACAATATTACACTATTACACACTATTACACTATTACACTATTACACTATTACACACTATTACACTATTACACTATTACACACTATTACACTATTACACACTATTACACTATTACACACTATTACACTATTACACACTATTACACACTATTACACTATTACACTATTACACACTATTACACTATTACACACTATTATACACTATTACACTATTGCACACTATTACACTATTACACTATTACACACTATTACACTATTACACTATTACACAATATTACACTATTACACACTATTACACTATTACACACTATTACACTATTACACACTATTACACTATTACACTATTACACACTATTACACTATTACACTATTACACACTATTACACTATTACACACTATTACACTATTACACTATTACACACTATTACACTATTAAACCGAGTACAATGGCACAATCCGCAAGTCTCTACGACAAACGGTTCAAGAGATACACTGAGGGGGTGTGGCCTAAGGGGGCGTGGTCTAAGGATCGGGGGAGTGGTCAACATAGACCATTTGAAGATGACTACAGATGTGATTTTATTAACTATAACACAAACTCCCTTTCGTGTTGTATTATTTAATACTCACCCTTTCTCATGGCACCATGTGTCCAAGAAGTGGCAGATCAAACTAAATGATCTATTACACACTATTACACTATTACACACTATTACACTATTACACTATTACACACTATTACACACTAGTACACACTATTACACTATTACACACTATTACACACTATTACACTATTACACACTATTACACTATTACACACTATTACACTATTACACTATTACACACTATTACACTATTACACTATTACACACTATTACACTATTACACTATTACACACTATTACACACTATTACACTATTACACTATTACACACTATTACACACTATTACACTATTACACTATTACACACTATTACACTATTACACACTATTACACTATTACACACTATTACACTATTACACACTATTACACTATTACACACTATTACACTATTACACACTATTACACTATTACACACTATTACACTATTACACTATTACACACTATTACACTATTACACACTATTACACTATTACACTATTACACACTATTACACTATTACACTATTACACACTATTACACTATTACACACTATTACACTATTACACACTATTACACTATTACACACTATTACACTATTACACTATTACACACTATTACACTATTACACACTATTACACTATTAGACACTATTACACTATTACACTATTACACACTATTACACTATTACACACTATTACACTATTACACTATTACACACTATTACACTATTACACACTATTACACTATTACACACTATTACACTATTACACTATTACACACTATTACACTATTACACACTATTACACTATTACACTATTACACACTATTACACTATTACACACTATTACACTATTACACTATTACACACTATTACACTATTACACTATTACACACTATTACACTATTACACACTATTACACTATTACACACTATTACACTATTACACACTATTACACTATTACACACTATTACACTATTACACTATTACACACTATTACACTATTACACACTATTACACTATTACACACTATTACACTATTACACTATTACACTATTACACTATTACACTATTACACACTATTACACTATTACACACTATTACACTATTACACTATTACACACTATTACACACTATTACACACTATTACACTATTACACTATTACACACTATTACACTATTACACTATTACACTATTACACACTATTACACTATTACACACTATTACACTATTACACACTATTACACACTATTACACTATTACACTATTACACACTATTACACTATTACACTATTACACTATTACACACTATTACACTATTACACACTATTACACTATTACACACTATTACACTATTACACACTATTACACTATTACACACTATTACACTATTACACTATTACACACTATTACACTATTACACACTATTACACTATTACACACTATTACACTATTACACACTATTACACTATTACACTATTACAAACTATTACACTATTAGACACTATTACACTATTAGACACTATTACACTATTACACACTATTACACTATTACACTATTACACACTATTACACTATTACACTATTACACACTATTACACTATTACACTATTACACACTATTACACTATTACACACTATTACACTATTACACACTATTACACTATTACACACTATTACACTATTACACACTATTACACTATTACACTATTACACACTATTACACTATTACACACTATTACACTATTACACACTATTACACTATTACACTATTACACTATTACACTATTACACTATTACACACTATTACACTATTACACACTATTACACTATTACACTATTACACACTATTACACACTATTACACACTATTACACTATTACACTATTACACACTATTACACTATTACACTATTACACTATTACACACTATTACACTATTACACACTATTACACTATTACACACTATTACACACTATTACACTATTACACTATTACACACTATTACACTATTACACTATTACACTATTACACACTATTACACTATTACACACTATTACACTATTACACACTATTACACTATTACACACTATTACACTATTACACACTATTACACTATTACACTATTACACACTATTACACTATTACACACTATTACACTATTACACACTATTACACTATTACACACTATTACACTATTACACTATTACAAACTATTACACTATTAGACACTATTACACTATTAGACACTATTACACTATTACACACTATTACACTATTACACTATTACACACTATTACACTATTACACACTATTACACTATTACACTATTACACACTATTACACTATTACACTATTGCACACTATTACACTATTACACACTATTACACTATTACACTATTACACACTATTACACTATTACACACTATTACACTATTACACACTATTACACACTATTACACTATTACACACTATTACACTATTACACTATTACACACTATTACACTATTACACACTATTACACTATTACACACTATTACACTATTACACACTATTACACTATTACACTATTACACTATTACACACTATTACACTATTACACACTATTACACTATTACACTATTACACACTATTACACTATTACACTATTACACAATATTATACTATTACACACTATTACACTATTACACTATTACACACTATTACACTATTACACACTATTACACTATTACACACTATTACACTATTACACTATTACACACTATTACACACTATTACACTATTACACTATTACACACTATTACACTATTACACACTATTACACTATTACACTATTACACTATTACACACTATTACACTATTACACTATTACACACTATTACACTATTACACACTATTACACTATTACACTATTACACACTATTACACTATTACACACTATTACACTATTACACTATTACACACTATTACACACTATTACACTATTACACACTATTACACTATTACACACTATTACACTATTACACACTATTACACTATTACACTATTACACACTATTACACACTATTACACTATTACACACTATTACACTATTACACTATTACACACTATTACACTATTACACACTATTACACTATTACACTATTACACAATATTACACTATTACACACTATTACACTATTACACTATTACACACTATTACACACTATTACACTATTACACTATTACACACTATTACACACTATTACACTATTACACTATTACACACTATTACACTATTACACACTATTACACTATTACACCGAGTACAATGGCACAATCCGCAAGTCTCTACGACAAACGGTTCAAGAGATACACTGAGGGGGTGTGGCCTAAGGGGGCGTGGTCTAAGGATCGGGGGAGTGGTCAACATCGACCAATGAAAGGTGGTCAACATCGACCAATGGCACAAACCGCAAGTCTCTACGACAAACGGTTCAAGAGATACACTGAGGGGGTGTGGCCTAAGGGGGCGTGGTCTAAGGATCGGGGGAGTGGTCAACATCGACCAATGAAAGGGGGTCAACATGGACCAATGAAAAATGAAAGAGGATATCCCTACTGAGTACAATGACACAACCCACAAGACAGAGGGCGCTGTCAGCAATTCAGTAGTGCAACACAGTGATGGCCAATGATGGGTTAAGTGGATGATGTCATTGGCAGCTCAGCCACGAGCCACACAGCTGAACCAATCATGAGTGAGCCATGAGCCACACAGGTGAAGCAATCACTGTGACTTGCATATTTTCTATCCAATGCATTTCTATGGAGGCAGATGCATGACTGCATTGTCACATTGATTAAAAGAAAACTATAAGAGATGAAGCGTTGTGACGCGCACATGAGCACTACAACGAGTAGGCGAAGGGTTGTGCGCGATATTGTGACATTCGTGCGATATTGTGGCACTCCTTCGGCGATCGGAACAGAAGGCTAAAAAATAGTGTGAAAAATGTGATTTCTAGAGTGCGATTGCATGGCGGTCAATGGGGAGGAGAACCTTCAAACAAATGGTCGTCAGTTGAGATAGAAATGTCCAATTCCATTTATTTTTCTTTTGTGAGCGGGTTGACAGCCGTGTCATCGTTTTGATGTGTTTGTTTTATTTCTACGTCCAAAATTGAGATCACACTCGCAATTCACCCAAGGTAGGGGGAAAAAGATTATTTCAGCTGCTACACTCTAAAATGCAATGCATTCCCAATGGGACCGATATTTTACCGTTTAAAGTCGATTCGTAGCCAGACGGTGCGGTGAAACTTTACGAGTTCGGAGACCGGTGTTGCCATAGGCAAGCCGCTCGTTTTGATACCTTTCACGTGTATGGGGCGCGAACGCTTACGTGTTGCAAAGTGTTTGCAAAATCGGTGGAATAAAGAATAAAGAATAACTAGACAATTCCGCGCGGGGGAAATTGTGAAAGTGTGGGTGACGCCTGTGCACCGCCGGCCAACGGGGGAGAGGGTCTCTCGCGAGTCTCTATGACAAACGGTTCAAAGGATACAAAAAGGGGGCGCGGCCTAAGGATCGGGGGAGTGGTCAACATAGACCAATCAAAGAGGATATCCCTACTGAGTGCAATGACACAACCCGCAACACTATTACACTATTACACAATATTACACTATTACACACTATTACACACTATTACACACTATTACACACTATTACACTATTACACACTATTACACAATTACACACTATTACACACTATTACACACTATTACACTATTACACACTATTACACACTATTACACACTATTACACACTATTACACTATTACACACTATTACACACTATTACACTATTACACACTATAACACTATTACACACTATTACACTATTACACACTATTACACATTATTACACTATTACACACTATTACACACTATTACACTATTACACACTATTACACACTATTACACTATTACACACTATTACACTATTACACACTATTACACACTATTACACTATTACACACTATTACACTATTACACACTATTACACTATTACACTATTACACACTATTACACACTATTACACTATTACACACTATTACACACTATTACACTATTACACTATTACACACTATTACACTATTACACACTATTACACTATTACACTATTACACACTATTACACTATTACACTATTACACACTATTACACTATTACACTATTACACAATATTACACTATTACACACTATTACACTATTACACACTATTACACACTATTACACTATTACACTATTACACACTATTACACTATTACACACTATTACACTATTACACTATTACACTATTACACACTATTACACTATTACACACTATTACACTATTACACACTATTACACACTATTACACACTATTACACTATTACACACTATTACACTATTACACACTATTACACACTATTACACTATTACACACTATTACACTATTACACTATTACACACTATTACACTATTACACGCTATTACACACTATTACACTATTACACTATTACACACTATTACACTATTACACTATTACACACTATTACACTATTACACTATTACACACTATTACACTATTACACTATTACACACTATTACACTATTACACTATTACACGCTATTACACTATTACACTATCACACTATTATACACTATTACACACTATTACACTATTACACTATTACACACTATTACACTATTACACGCTATTACACTATTACACTATTACACTATTACACACTATTACACACTATTACACGATTGCACTATTACACACTATTACACTATTACACACTATTACACTATTACACTATTACACACTATTACACACTATTACACTATTACACTATTACACACTATTACACACTATTACACACTATTACACTATTACACACTATTACACTATTACACTATTACACAATATTACACTATTACACACTATTACACTATTACACTATTACACACTATTACACTATTACACACTATTACACTATTACACACTATTACACTATTACACACTATTACACTATTACACTATTACACTATTACACACTATTACACTATTACACACTATTACACACTATTACACTATTACACACTATTACACTATTACACTATTACACAATATTACACTATTACACACTATTACACTATTACACACTATTACACTATTACACACTATTACACTATTACACACTATTACACA
Organism: Notolepis coatsorum; assembly: GCF_963971535.1. NCBI lineage: Eukaryota > Metazoa > Chordata > Actinopteri > Aulopiformes > Paralepididae > Notolepis > Notolepis coatsorum. The sequence goes on from NW_028171624.1 coordinate 197,512, forward strand.
CTATTACACTATTACACGCTATTACACTATTACACTATTACACACTATTACACTATTACACTATTACACACTATTACACTATTACACACTATTACACACTATTACACACTATTACACTATTACACACTATTACACTATTACACGCTATTACACTATTACACTATTACACACTATTACACTATTACACTATTACACACTATTACACTATTACACTATTACACGCTATTACACTATTACACTATTACACACTATTACACTATTACACACTATTACACTATTACACTATTACACACTATTACACTATTACACACTATTACACTATTACACACTATTACACTATTACACTATTACACTATTACACGCTATTACACTATTACACTATTACACTATTACACACTATTACACACTATTACACTATTACACTATTACACACTATTACACTATTACACACTATTACACTATTACACTATTACACACTATTACACTATTACACTATTACACTATTACGCTATTACACTATTACACTATTACACACTATTACACTATTACACTATTACACACTATTACACACTATTACACTATTACACACTATTACACACTATTACACTATTACACACTATTACACTATTACACACTATTACACTATTACACTATTACACACTATTACACTATTACACTATTACACACTATTACACTATTACACTATTACACACTATTACACTATTACACACTATTACACTATTACACTATTACACACTATTACACTATTACACTATTACACACTATTACACTATTACACACTATTACACACTATTACACTATTACACACTATTACACTATTACACACTATTACACTATTACACAATATTACACTATTACACACTATTACACTATTACACACTATTACACTATTACACACTATTACACTATTACACACTATTACACTATTACACTATTACACACTATTACACTATTACACACTATTACACTATTACACACTATTACACACTATTACACTATTACACACTATTACACACTATTACACTATTACACACTATTACACACTATTACACACTATTACACTATTACACAATATTACACTATTACACACTATTACACTATTACACTATTACACACTATTACACTATTACACTATTACACACTATTACACTATTACACACTATTACACTATTACACACTATTACACTATTACACACTATTACACACTATTACACTATTACACTATTACACACTATTACACTATTACACACTATTATACACTATTACACTATTACACACTATTACACTATTACACTATTACACACTATTACACTATTACACTATTACACAATATTACACTATTACACACTATTACACTATTACACACTATTACACTATTACACACTATTATACTATTACACTATTACACACTATTACACTATTACACTATTACACACTATTACACTATTACACACTATTACACTATTACACACTATTACACTATTACACTATTACACACTATTACACTATTAAACCGAGTACAATGGCACAATCCGCAAGTCTCTACGACAAACGGTTCAAGAGATACACTGAGGGGGTGTGGCCTAAGGGGGCGTGGTCTAAGGATCGGGGGAGTGGTCAACATCGACCAATGAAAGGGGGTCAACATGGACCAATGAAAAATGAAAGAGGATATCCCTACTGAGTACAATGACACAACCCACAAGACAGAGGGCGCTGTCAGCAATTCAGTAGTGCAACACAGTGATGGCCAATGATGGGTTAAGTGGATGATGTCATTGGCAGCTCAGCCACGAGCCACACAGCTGAACCAATCATGAGTGAGCCATGAGCCACACAGGTGAAGCAATCACTATGACTTGCATATTTTCTATCCAATGCATTTCTATGGAGGCAGATGCATGACTGCATTGTCACATTGATTAAAAGAAAACTATAAGAGATGAAGCGTTGTGACGCGCACATGAGCACTACAACGAGTAGGCGAAGGGTTGTGCGCGATATTGTGACATTCGTGCGATATTGTGGCACTCCTTCGGCGATCGGAACAGAAGGCTAAAAAATAGTGTGAAAAATGTGATTTCTAGAGTGCGATTGCATGGCGGTCAATGGGGGGGAGAACCTTCAAAGAAATGGTCGTCAGTTGAGATAGAAATGTCCAATTCCATTTATTTTTCTTTTGTGAGCGGGATGACAGCCGTGTCATCGTTTTGATGTGTTTGTTTTATTTCTACGTCCAAAATTGAGATCACACTCGCAATTCACCCAAGGTAGGGGGAAAAAGATTATTTCAGCTGCTACACTCTAAAATGCAATGCATTCCCAATGGGACCGAAATTTTACCGTTTAAAGTCGATTCGTAGCCAGACGGTGCGGTGAAACTTTTACGGGTTCGAGACCGGTGTTGCCATAGGCAAGCCGCTCGTTTTGATACCTTTCACGTGTATGGGGCGCGAACGCTTACGTGTTGCAAAGTGTTTGCAAAATCTGAGAATATAGATAATAAGTATATACTAGACAATTCCGCGCGGGGGAAATTGTGAAAGTGTGGGTGACGCCTGTGCACCGCCGGCCAACGGGGGAGAGGGTCTCTCGCGAGTCTCTATGACAAACGGTTCAAAGGATACAAAAAGGGGGCGCGGCCTAAGGATCGGGGGAGTGGTCAACATAGACCAATCAAAGAGGATATCCCTACTGAGTGCAATGACACAACCCGCAACACTATTACACTATTACACAATATTACACTATTACACACTATTACACACTATTACACACTATTACACTATTACACACTATTACACTATTACACACTATTACACACTATTACACTATTACACACTATTACACTATTACACTATTACACTATTACACACTATAACACTATTACACTATTACACTATTACACACTATTGCACTATTACACTATTACACTATTACACACTATTACACTATTACACTATTACACACTATTACACACTATTACACTATTACACTATTACACACTATTACACTATTACACTATTACACTATTACACTATTACACACTATTACACTATTACACTATTACACACTATTACACTATTACACACTATTACACTATTACACACTATTACACTATTACACTATTACACACTATTACACTATTACACTATTACACAATATTACACTATTACACTATTACACACTATTACACTATTACACACTATTACACACTATTACACACTATTACACTATTACACACTATTACACACTATTACACTATTACACTATTACACACTATTACACTATTACACTATTACACACTATTACACACTATTACACTATTACACTATTACACTATTACACACTATAACACTATTACACTATTACACACTATTACACTATTACACACTATTACACTATTACACGCTATTACACTATTACACACTATTACACTATTACACACTATTACACTATTACACTATTACACAATATTACACTATTACACTATTACACACTATTACACTATTACACACTATTACACTATTACACACTATTACACTATTACACACTATTACACTATTACACACTATTACACACTATTACACTATTACACTATTACACTATTATACACTATTACACTATTACACTATTACACACTATTACACTATTACACTATTACACACTATTACACTATTACACTATTACACACTATTACACTATTACACACTATTACACTATTACACACTATTACACACTATTACACACTATTACACTATTACACTATTACACTATTACACTATTACACACTATTACACTATTACACTATTACACACTATTACACTATTACACTATTACACACTATTACACTATTACACACTATTACACTATTACACACTATTACACACTATTACACTATTACACTATTACACACTATTACACTATTACACTATTACACACTATAACACTATTACACTATTACACACTATTACACTATTACACACTATTACACTATTACACGCTATTACACTATTACACACTATTACACTATTACACACTATTACACTATTACACTATTCAAGTTCTTTAGTTCTTTAAACACACTATTACACTATTACACTATTACACACTATTACACTATTACACACTATTACACTATTACACACTATTACACTATTACACTATTACACACTATTACACACTATTACACTATTACACTATTACACACTATTACACTATTACACACTATTACACTATTACACACTATTACACTATTACACTATTACACTATTACACACTATTACACTATTACACACTATTACACTATTACACTATTACACTATTACACACTATTACACTATTACACACTATTACACTATTACACACTATTACACTATTACACACTATTACACTATTACACTATTACACACTATTACACACTATTACACTATTACACTATTACACACTATTACACTATTACACACTATTACACTATTACACACTATTACACTATTACACTATTACACTATTACACGCTATTACACTATTACACTATTACACTATTACACAATATTACACTATTACACTATTACACACTATTACACTATTACACACTATTACACTATTACACTATTACACACTATTACACTATTACACACTATTACACACTATTACACTATTACACTATTACACACTATTACACACTATTACACTATTACACTATTACACACTATTACACTATTACACTATTACACACTATTACACTATTACACACTATTACACTATTACACTATTACACTCTTACACACTATTACACTATTACACACTATTACACTATTACACTATTACACACTATCACACTATTACACACTATTACACTATTACACACTATTACACTATTACACTATTACACACTATTACACTATTACACTATTACACACTATTACACTATTACACTATTACACACTATTACACTATTACACTATTACACACTATTACACTATTACACACTATTGCACTATTACACTATTACACACTATTACACTATTACACACTATTACACTATTACACTATTACACACTATTACACACTATTACACTATTACACACTATTACACTATTACACACTATTACACTATTACACTATTACACACTATTACACTATTACACTATTACACTATTACACTATTACACACTATTACACTATTACACACTATTACACTATTACACTATTACACACTATTACACTATTACACTATTACACACTATTACACTATTACACACTATTACACACTATTACACTATTACACTATTACACACTATTACACTATTACACACTATTACACTATTACACACTATTACACACTATTACACTATTACACACTATTACACTATTACACTATTACACACTATTACACTATTAGACACTATTACACTATTACACACTATTACACTATTACACTATTACACACTATTACACTATTACACACTATTACACTATTACACTATTACACACTATTACACACTATTACACTATTACACACTATTACACTATTACACACTATTACACTATTACACTATTACACACTATTACACACTATTACACTATTACACTATTACACACTATTACACACTATTACACTATTACACTATTACACACTATTACACTATTACACTATTACACACTATTACACACTATTACACACTATTACACTATTACACACTATTACACTATTACACTATTACACACTATTACACTATTACACACTATTACACTATTACACACTATTACACTATTACACACTATTACACTATTACACACTATTACACTATTACACTATTACACACTATTACACTATTAGACACTATTACACTATTACACACTATTACACTATTACACTATTACACACTATTACACTATTACACACTATTACACTATTACACTATTACACACTATTACACTATTACACACTATTACACTATTACACACTATTACACTATTACACTATTACACACTATTACACTATTACACACTATTACACTATTACACACGATTACACTATTACACTATTACACACTATTACACTATTACACTATTACACACTATTACACTATTACACTATTACACACTATTACACTATTACACTATTACACACTACACTATTACACTATTACACTATTACACACTATTACACTATTACACTATTACACTATTACACACTATTACACTATTACACTATTACACACTAGTACACTATTACACACTATTACACTATTACACTATTACACACTATTACACTATTACACACTATTACACTATTACACACTATTACACTATTACACTATTACACACTATTACACTATTACACTATTACACACTATTACACTATTACACTATTACACACTATTACACTATTACACACTATTACAATATTACACTATTACACACTATTACACTATTACACACTATTACACTATTACACTATTACACACTATTACACTATTACACACTATTACACTATTACACACTATTACACTATTACACTATTACACTATTACACACTATTACACTATTAGACACTATTACACTATTACACACTATTACACTATTACACTATTACACACTATTACACAATATTACACTATTACACACTATTACACTATTACACTATTACACACTATTACACTATTACACACTATTACACTATTACACTATTACACAATATTACACTATTACACACTATTACACTATTACACTATTACACACTATTACACACTATTACACTATTACACACTATTACACACTATTACACTATTACACACTATTACACTATTACACTATTACACACTATTACACTATTACACACTATTACACTATTACACCGAGTACAATGGCACAATCCGCAAGTCTCTACGACAAACGGTTCAAGAGATACACTGAGGGGGTGTGGCCTAAGGGGGCGTGGTCTAAGGATCGGGGGAGTGGTCAACATCGACCAATGAAAGGTGGTCAACATGGACCAATGAAAAATGAAAGAGGATATCCCTACTGAGTACAATGACACAACCCACAAGACAGAGGGCGCTGTCAGCAATTCAGTACTGCAACACAGTGATGGCCAATGATGGGTTAAGTGGATGATGTCATTGGCAGCTCAGCCACGAGCCACACAGCTGAACCAATCATGAGTGAGCCATGAGCCACACAGGTGAAGCAATCACTATGACTTGCATATTTTCTATCCAATGCATTTGTATGGAGGCAGATGCATGACTGCATTGTCACATTGATTAAAAGAAAACTATAAGAGATGAAGCGTTGTGACGCGCACATGAGCACTACAACGAGTAGGCGAAGGGTTGTGCGCGATATTGTGACATTCGTGCGATATTGTGGCACTCCTTCGGCGATCGGAACAGAAGGCTAAAAAATAGTGTGAAAAATGTGATTTCTAGAGTGCGATTGCATGGCGGTCAATGGGGAGGAGAACCTTCAAACAAATGGTCGTCAGTTGAGATAGAAATGTCCAATTCCATTTATTTTTCTTTTGTGAGCGGGTTGACAGCCGTGTCATCGTTTTGATGTGTTTGTTTTATTTCTACGTCCAAAATTGAGATCACACTCGCAATTCACCCAAGGTAGGGGGAAAAAGATTATTTCAGCTGCTACACTCTAAAATGCAATGCATTCCCAATGGGACCGATATTTTACCGTTTAAAGTCGATTCGTAGCCAGACGGTGCGGTGAAACTTTACGAGTTCGGAGACCGGTGTTGCCATAGGCAAGCCGCTCGTTTTGATACCTTTCACGTGTATGGGGCGCGAACGCTTACGTGTTGCAAAGTGTTTGCAAAATCGGTGGAATAAATAAATAATAAATAACTAGACAATTCCGCGCGGGGGAAATTGTGAAAGTGTGGGTGACGCCTGTGCACCGCCGGCCAACGGGGGAGAGGGTCTCTCGCGAGTCTCTATGACAAACGGTTCAAAGGATACAAAAAGGGGGCGCGGCCTAAGGATCGGGGGAGTGGTCAACATAGACCAATCAAAGAGGATATCCCTACTGAGTGCAATGACACAACCCGCAACACTATTACACTATTACACAATATTACACTATTACACACTATTACACACTATTACACACTATTACACTATTACACACTATTACACTATTACACACTATTACACACTATTACACTATTACACACTATTACACTATTACACTATTACACTATTACACACTATAACACTATTACACTATTACACTATTACACACTATTGCACTATTACACTATTACACTATTACACACTATTACACTATTACACTATTACACACTATTACACACTATTACACTATTACACTATTACACACTATTACACTATTACACTATTACACTATTACACTATTACACACTATTACACTATTACACTATTACACACTATTACACTATTACACACTATTACACTATTACACACTATTACACTATTACACTATTACACACTATTACACTATTACACTATTACACAATATTACACTATTACACTATTACACACTATTACACTATTACACACTATTACACACTATTACACACTATTACACTATTACACACTATTACACACTATTACACTATTACACTATTACACACTATTACACTATTACACTATTACACACTATTACACACTATTACACTATTACACTATTACACTATTACACACTATAACACTATTACACTATTACACACTATTACACTATTACACACTATTACACTATTACACGCTATTACACTATTACACACTATTACACTATTACACACTATTACACTATTACACTATTACACAATATTACACTATTACACTATTACACACTATTACACTATTACACACTATTACACTATTACACACTATTACACTATTACACACTATTACACTATTACACACTATTACACACTATTACACTATTACACTATTACACTATTATACACTATTACACTATTACACTATTACACACTATTACACTATTACACTATTACACACTATTACACTATTACACTATTACACACTATTACACTATTACACACTATTACACTATTACACACTATTACACACTATTACACACTATTACACTATTACACTATTACACTATTACACTATTACACACTATTACACTATTACACTATTACACACTATTACACTATTACACTATTACACACTATTACACTATTACACACTATTACACTATTACACACTATTACACACTATTACACTATTACACTATTACACACTATTACACTATTACACTATTACACACTATAACACTATTACACTATTACACACTATTACACTATTACACACTATTACACTATTACACGCTATTACACTATTACACACTATTACACTATTACACACTATTACACTATTACACTATTCAAGTTCTTTAGTTCTTTAAACACACTATTACACTATTACACTATTACACACTATTACACTATTACACACTATTACACTATTACACACTATTACACTATTACACTATTACACACTATTACACACTATTACACTATTACACTATTACACACTATTACACTATTACACACTATTACACTATTACACACTATTACACTATTACACTATTACACTATTACACACTATTACACTATTACACACTATTACACTATTACACTATTACACTATTACACACTATTACACTATTACACACTATTACACTATTACACACTATTACACTATTACACACTATTACACTATTACACTATTACACACTATTACACACTATTACACTATTACACTATTACACACTATTACACTATTACACACTATTACACTATTACACACTATTACACTATTACACTATTACACTATTACACGCTATTACACTATTACACTATTACACTATTACACAATATTACACTATTACACTATTACACACTATTACACTATTACACACTATTACACTATTACACTATTACACACTATTACACTATTACACACTATTACACACTATTACACTATTACACTATTACACACTATTACACACTATTACACTATTACACTATTACACACTATTACACTATTACACTATTACACACTATTACACTATTACACACTATTACACTATTACACTATTACACTCTTACACACTATTACACTATTACACACTATTACACTATTACACTATTACACACTATCACACTATTACACACTATTACACTATTACACACTATTACACTATTACACTATTACACACTATTACACTATTACACTATTACACACTATTACACTATTACACTATTACACACTATTACACTATTACACTATTACACACTATTACACTATTACACACTATTGCACTATTACACTATTACACACTATTACACTATTACACACTATTACACTATTACACTATTACACACTATTACACACTATTACACTATTACACACTATTACACTATTACACACTATTACACTATTACACTATTACACACTATTACACTATTACACTATTACACTATTACACTATTACACACTATTACACTATTACACACTATTACACTATTACACTATTACACACTATTACACTATTACACTATTACACACTATTACACTATTACACACTATTACACACTATTACACTATTACACTATTACACACTATTACACTATTACACACTATTACACTATTACACACTATTACACACTATTACACTATTACACACTATTACACTATTACACTATTACACACTATTACACTATTAGACACTATTACACTATTACACACTATTACACTATTACACTATTACACACTATTACACTATTACACACTATTACACTATTACACTATTACACACTATTACACACTATTACACTATTACACACTATTACACTATTACACACTATTACACTATTACACTATTACACACTATTACACACTATTACACTATTACACTATTACACACTATTACACACTATTACACTATTACACTATTACACACTATTACACTATTACACTATTACACACTATTACACACTATTACACACTATTACACTATTACACACTATTACACTATTACACTATTACACACTATTACACTATTACACACTATTACACTATTACACACTATTACACTATTACACACTATTACACTATTACACACTATTACACTATTACACTATTACACACTATTACACTATTAGACACTATTACACTATTACACACTATTACACTATTACACTATTACACACTATTACACTATTACACACTATTACACTATTACACTATTACACACTATTACACTATTACACACTATTACACTATTACACACTATTACACTATTACACTATTACACACTATTACACTATTACACACTATTACACTATTACACACGATTACACTATTACACTATTACACACTATTACACTATTACACTATTACACACTATTACACTATTACACTATTACACACTATTACACTATTACACTATTACACACTACACTATTACACTATTACACTATTACACACTATTACACTATTACACTATTACACTATTACACACTATTACACTATTACACTATTACACACTAGTACACTATTACACACTATTACACTATTACACTATTACACACTATTACACTATTACACACTATTACACTATTACACACTATTACACTATTACACTATTACACACTATTACACTATTACACTATTACACACTATTACACTATTACACTATTACACACTATTACACTATTACACACTATTACAATATTACACTATTACACACTATTACACTATTACACACTATTACACTATTACACTATTACACACTATTACACTATTACACACTATTACACTATTACACACTATTACACTATTACACTATTACACTATTACACACTATTACACTATTAGACACTATTACACTATTACACACTATTACACTATTACACTATTACACACTATTACACAATATTACACTATTACACACTATTACACTATTACACTATTACACACTATTACACTATTACACACTATTACACTATTACACTATTACACAATATTACACTATTACACACTATTACACGATTACACTATTACACACTATTACACACTATTACACTATTACACACTATTACACACTATTACACTATTACACACTATTACACTATTACACTATTACACACTATTACACTATTACACACTATTACACTATTACACCGAGTACAATGGCACAATCCGCAAGTCTCTACGACAAACGGTTCAAGAGATACACTGAGGGGGTGTGGCCTAAGGGGGCGTGGTCTAAGGATCGGGGGAGTGGTCAACATCGACCAATGAAAGGTGGTCAACATGGACCAATGAAAAATGAAAGAGGATATCCCTACTGAGTACAATGACACAACCCACAAGACAGAGGGCGCTGTCAGCAATTCAGTACTGCAACACAGTGATGGCCAATGATGGGTTAAGTGGATGATGTCATTGGCAGCTCAGCCACGAGCCACACAGCTGAACCAATCATGAGTGAGCCATGAGCCACACAGGTGAAGCAATCACTATGACTTGCATATTTTCTATCCAATGCATTTGTATGGAGGCAGATGCATGACTGCATTGTCACATTGATTAAAAGAAAACTATAAGAGATGAAGCGTTGTGACGCGCACATGAGCACTACAACGAGTAGGCGAAGGGTTGTGCGCGATATTGTGACATTCGTGCAATATTGTGGCACTCCTTCGGCGATCGGAACAGAAGGCTAAAAAATAGTGTGAAAAATGTGATTTCTAGAGTGCGATTGCATGGCGGTCAATGGGGAGGAGAACCTTCAAACAAATGGTCGTCAGTTGAGATAGAAATGTCCAATTCCATTTATTTTTCTTTTGTGAGCGGGATGACAGCCGTGTCATCGTTTTGATGTGTTTGTTTTATTTCTACGTCCAAAATTGAGATCACACTCGCAATTCACCCAAGGTAGGGGGAAAAAGATTATTTCAGCTGCTACACTCTAAAATGCAATGCATTCCCAATGGGACCGATATTTTACCGTTTAAAGTCGATTCGTAGCCAGACGGTGCGGTGAAACTTTACGAGTTCGGAGACCGGTGTTGCCATAGGCAAGCCGCTCGTTTTGATACCTTTCACGTGTATGGGGCGCGAACGCTTACGTGTTGCAAAGTGTTTGCAAAATCGGTGGAATAAATAAATAAATAATAAAAAGAGTATGGATATGTATAGTGTGGGTGGCAACCTGGCTTCGCCAGGTCACCCACACTAACTAGACAATTCCGCGCGGGGGAAATTGTGAAAGTGTGGGTGACGCCTGTGCACCGCCGGCCAACGGGGGAGAGTGTCTCTCGCGAGTCTCTATGACAAACGGTTCAAAGGATACAAAAAAGGGGCGCGGCCTAAGGATCGGGGGAGTGGTCAACATAGACCAATCAAAGAGGATATCCCTACTGTGTAGTGCAATGACACTCTCTCTGCAATGATTCTCTTTCTAATTTCATGGCCGTCAAGATCTATATGACTACAGATGTGATTTTATTAACTATAACACAAACTCCCTTTCGTGTTGTATTATTTAATACTCACCCTTTCTCATGGCACCATGTGTCCAAGAAGTGGCAGATCAAAGGTCTCTTCTCACTCAACAATTACTGAACCCCAGGATGCGTCAGTCACCATACACCGGCTGTTTCCATCATCTGCAAAAGCAACGCAAAACATCTCTGATCAGTGCTGCATAGTCAATTCAAGGTGCATCACGATTGCATTACCACAATTACATTATCACAAGTAGCTTTTATACAATGCGGATGTAGCCAAAGGATAAGATTTCAATTCTCCTTACCTAAACCAGTTGGATATGCAGACTTGTTTTGATGTTGACGTCTGTCATCACATAGCTACTGAACTTGGCACCGTGCCCTAAATTCACATAAACATATTTGTAATTAAAGAGTTTTGTTGCTGTTGTTAGTCTGACCTCTCACCTGGGACTAGTACAGCAAGGTAGAACCTTTGAGGATCTGCTCATGCTGGCATAGTACTCAGGATCATTGGGGCACACAAGCTTTCCCACCACGCCAAGGTCACAGCAAAAGGGAAAGAACTAGAGATGCACCGAAAATTCGGCTACCGAAAATTATCGGCCGACAATGGTTAAAAAGGCTCTTTCGGCTCATACTACACTACACGTATGAACTCGACATAACGTTAACGTTACTCCGTTTAAATGAAGTGTTTAATTAGCAGCAATCTGTTGTTGAAAATGTATTATCGTTAAACCGGAAATGGAAATGCGAGGACAGGAAGTCGTCATCAATCGTTGTAGTCTTTTAGTCTTAACAGTCTGGAATTAATGTATGCATTCAAAAGTGCTGAATAAATGTTTTATGGGCCCATAGTGATTATTAATATTATTTAAGTTAAGTTTAGCCATAATCATGTATTTTGCCATAATCAGGTAGCTAAAAAAAAAATATATATATATATATATTTATATTAATCATTTTCGGCCTTTCGGCATTCGGTTTTCGGCCAACTGTTTCCTATTTTCGGTATCGGTTTCGGCCAAGAATTTCCCATTCGGTGCATCCGTAGAAAGAACTAACTCAAACAGTCCACTCAGGTACATTCCACTCGAGGCAGTTTATACGAGTGGCAGAGATGAGTGTTCGACTAGGCTTAATCAAACCATGACGTCTTTAATTTTTTACGCCAAACGGATATTTAGTTACATTTTTATTAGAGGTCATGCAAAGCTCGATCTCTCGGTGGCGAGGAGTAACGCGTGGGAGGCTCACGCTGCCCCGACACTTCCTGATTCTACTGCGCAGGCGCACCAACCGACCTGTAGGAGTCGCTGTCCACAACGCCCAATCCCCACCCATCAGTTTCCCACCCCCTAATACGGCCAATGTGTATTAGTACGAACGACCAGCTAAACTGAAAGCAAATGTGGAGCGCTGGGCTCGAACAGGCAAGCCCAGCGTCTCCAGATTCCGTGGCAAGCGCCTTGCCCACTACGCCATGTAGCCGCCTTCCATCTCATATTTTTTTTTTATTTATTATTATATATATATATTTAACAAACATAAACAAACATGTTTTTTTTTTTTTTCTTTTTTTTTACAAACATATAAACAAGCATGACAACACATGATAAGATATACAAGCATTGGGGCACACAAGCACACAAGCTTTCCCACCACGCCAAGGTCACAGCAAAAGGGAAAGAACTAACAGTCCACTCAGGTACATTCTTTGTTTGGCTAGGCTTATCCAAAGTTTATATTAACACAACAGAACAGAATGAGAGAGAGAGAGAGAGACCACGGCAGCTTTATATGAACACAACAGAATGAGAGCGAGAGAGAAGTTGATGATAACCTGTACTTTTATAAGAGAAAGAAGGGAGGTTATAATCGTAATAATTTTGACTACGGAACACATTTTGTTCGTTTTGTAGATCTATTAATAGATCCATCTGATTGATGATAACCTGTACTTTTATAAGAGAAAGAAGGGAGGTTATAATCGTAATAATTTTGACTACGGAACACAGTTTGTTCGTTTTGTAGATCTATTAATAGATCCATCTGATTGATGATAACCTGTACTTTTATAAGAGAAAGAAGGGAGGTTATAATCGTAATAATTTTGACTACGGAACACATTTTGTTCGTTTTGTAGATCTATTAATAGATCCATCTGATTGATGATAACCTGTACTTTTATAAGAGAAAGAAGGGAGGTTATAATCGTAATAATTTTGACTACGGAACACATTTTGTTCGTTTTGTAGATCTATTAATAGATCCATCTGATTGATGATAACCTGTACTTTTATAAGAGAAAGAAGGGAGGTTATAATCGTAATAATTTTGACTACGGAACACATTTTGTTCGTTTTGTAGATCTATTAATAGATCCATCTATTTAAACGTGACGAACGGGGTATTTCGGGGGGGCCGTCCGGTCCCTGCGCGGTGTACTTTTTTCTTCGTGTACTTTTTTCAACAACCACAGTGGTTTCAGCCAAAACCACTGCACCCACCACAAGTTCACAGACTACAATCACTCCCGACACCAACCACAACCACAATGGCTACATGGAATGACGCAAAGTTCTAAGTAGAGCTCAAAATACAGTATACAGGATTGTGGTAACTCCAATATGTGCGTAATACTCCAGACTGTAGACATTGCTGCGGTCTTGAAGTGTAAATGTGATCCAACAATGTGGTCTTGTCAGTGGTGGCTTCTCGGACCAGTTGGGTATATCCTCTGCTGTTAAACAGTTCAGATATGGGCTTCCTTGATCCGGAAAGTAGATCCTCATTAAAATCTCCACAGACTACGACTGGCTGATGATTCATAATTTCCAAAGTGTCCAAAAGCGCCTGCAGTTTTGGTATGAATTGGCAAGGACTGTAATCTGGTGGTCTGTACACGGCAGCGATTAAAGCTTTGACAGGGGCCTCAACCTTCACAACGACACACTCCAGGTCAGTCACATTTTGCAGGAAATGCCTTTCAAATGCCTGGCAATGGTCCCTCACGTAGACGGCGACACCACCGCCCGCTCTTTTTGCCAACCGAGGAAGGTTTGTGTACGACTCATGTCTGTTGCGTTTGAACATGGTGTACCCTTCCAACTGCAGACTGTCGGCAACAAAAGAGCCAGAGAGGTGAGTTTCGGTGAGGCACAGAACATCGGCAAGTGGCAACTCGTGATGCCGTTTGGTATCCTGGATATGAGCCGGTAATCCTTCCGTGTTGTGGTGGACAATTGTTAATATTTGGCCATTTTCTTTTGGCTGTACATAATTTAATAGTGGCATAACCGTGTCAAACGAGGCTTTCCTCATCGACTCCAATGAAGCGGTGATTGCAGGATCAGCAAATATCTGTCTCTCATTGAAGTCGATGATGTGAAGTCCTTGCAGTGAAGTCGTTCTACTCAGAGCAACGTAGGCCATGCCTGGTGCAAAGATACGTTTCAATGAAACCACGGCAGATTGTGTCGTC
This sequence comes from Notolepis coatsorum, assembly GCF_963971535.1. Taxonomy (NCBI): domain Eukaryota; kingdom Metazoa; phylum Chordata; class Actinopteri; order Aulopiformes; family Paralepididae; genus Notolepis; species Notolepis coatsorum. Next base: position 214,563 of record NW_028171624.1, read on the forward strand.
ATGCCTTGGACTTTATGAACGGTGCATGCGTAAGCCAGCTTGATGGGGAACTGCCTGCGAGTCACTTTCTTGAATTTCAGCCTTTCCTCTGCCCTCTCGATGTAGACCAAGTTGTCACCACGACCAGATGTCCTTTGGCGGCATCTCTGTCCTGTATCTGCATTGTCCAGCACAAGCCCAAGCATGGTCACCTCAGTAGCACCGTTGGCCGTCTGGGTGACTATTCGACCAATCGTGCCAAATGTTCCATTGACTAGCCCATCTTCAACGTTGACGTTCCGCATGATCATGACACAGGCACCCTCGGCAACTTGAAGTATGTCTAGCAGATCGCTTTTATCTCCCTTACGCGGCCTTTCTAGTCTGTCCATCTCACCCGTCATTGGATCTCTCGTGTAATCCTGTGCATCTATCTGGGTGATGTGGGAATGGAGAGCAGACAAAGTAGCGGCATTGTGCTTGGCAACCTCTTTGTTGGTTGCAAAGATGTGCATGACATCCTTAGGGCAATGGGCGGGGTTACGCACAGCCCGAACAAGCAGAGCTTTGTCCATGTGGCTTATCGGATGCGTCTTTTCCCTGACTCTGATTCTGTTCAGAAGCTCCGCAAATGGAAGGTCGTCTCTCTGTCGCATGATCTCGGTCAACGTGATCATCTCAAAGTGGCATTGCCAGAGGTCGATCGTGGCCTCCTCAAGTACGCAGAGCGGTTTGTTTTTCCCCAATGGGGGGAGCTGATAGAAATCGCCCAGCGCTATTACACACATGCCACCGAACGGTTTCTTATTGCCTTTGATTTGTTGCAGTCTCCAGTCGACGTAGGCAAACAGTTGCTTGGAAATCATTGAAACCTCATCGATGATGATGATCTCTGCATCCGACAGCTTTCCCCGCAGCACATCCAAGGTATTTCCTAGTCCTTGGTAGGGTGGCTGTAGGCTTCTTGGCAACTTCAAGAGCGAATGCAAAGTGTTACCAGAGATGTTGAAAGCTGCCATGCCTGTAAATGCAGCCAGTATAACGGTTGGCATGGATATGTCATCATCATACAGTCTGGGGAGTTGCCGGAGTATCCTTGTTGCCTCACCGTGGATGCACTTTATGAGGTGGGATTTCCCAGTGCCAGCACCACCGGTGACAAAGTAGAAGAACTGTTGGGGGGTTTGCTCATGTTGTTGCACGCGGTCAATACACCAATCGCGAACAGAGTAAAAGATGGATGCTTGTGCCCGGTTGAGGTTCTGACACATTGTGCGCAGAAAATCGGGGCTCATCTGGGGAGCGTCCATGACTGGAATAACTCCACCAATGTACGCCGGTACATCATCTTGTTCCTCCTCATGCAGCTGAGCGTCACTTCGCTCAGCCATGCATTCCAACTGGACCACCTCACTCTCGGGGTCAAATCTGCCCCATGCATCCTCGATAGGACCATCCTTGATGAACTTGTCCATAGCTTTCTCCATCACTTTACTGTGTTTCTCAAACTTCTCTCTGTTGAGTTTAACAAATTCTGAGACTTTGACCATGTCGTGGATCCCGGGTATCGTCACCCAGGCCTGGTCGTGAAACGCTTTGTGTGTGGGTAAAAGGTCGGTTTTCAGTTTGGACACGTCACGATGGGGGAGGTACAGTTTAAGCCAATTGCCGTAGAATTTCTCTGGCTCCTTCTTCTGAGAAAAGTGACCGTATCTGATAATTGCAGGTTTCCCCCTCGTGCGTTTCTGAATGATGCCCATGTCGTTTAACAGCCTATGGCAATTTCCGCTGGTCCCCTGCTCACGGTAGAGCACTCTGTAGTGGGATGTGAAAATGGCAAGGCACATGGGTTCAAACTCCAGTGTTCGTGGTCTGGCTCTGTATCTGTCGGGAATACCCGTCATCCATACGTTCTCGTCATCCTCTGGTCTGTACTGAAGCTGGCTGAGCGGGAGACTCATTTTCAGTCCATTCTCATCAGTTTGTAGGAACAAAACCTGACGTGAGCATTTTCTCATTTTCAAACTGCACGTACGGGCCACAGCCTCCTGAGCGCTGACCTCTCTGTGTTTTGAGTAGGCTTGAAGGATTTGCTTCATTTCCTCTCGTTCAGGCACACTCTCTGGGCTGAGCTCACGGATGATTTTCGCCAGGTATTCGCTCATCTCGTGCTCCGGTTTGGTGATGTAGCTGAGCATGTACTGAATGAGCGCAAACTCGTCGAGAACGTACTGGATGTCCATGTTGGCGTTCCAGGCCGTCAACAAATATGGATTATAGTTATTCACCCAGCAGTCCTTGACATCACGCTTCATTACCATGACACTGGCATTTGTCATTTCCTGGACACATTTGGTGTACTCCGCATAAGTCAACTTGCACTGCGTCAGTAGCTGTGTCAGGTTGTCCACTTGCGCGCTGGAGTCGTTCAGTAAAGCCCACACTGGTTGGAGTTTACGTTTGGCTGCTTGCGCATCCATTGTCTGTAGTTTGCTGCTGACCTTTGCACGCTTACGTTTTTTGCTCGTACCTTCACCCGCGTTGCTCGTACCTTCACCCGCGTTGCTCGTACCTTCACCCGCGTTGCTCGTACCTTCACCCGCGTTGCTCGTACCTTCACCCTCATCGACGCCATATGATGCCGACGGATAGGTTATGAACGACATTGGCATTGGTGGTTTTGGAAATCCAAATCTGCATGCTTTCTTACCTTTCTTGCAGCTCTTGGAATGGTTTCTGCTGTGCATTTGAAGCTCTGTGACACTCTTGTGAAGCAACGGTTCCTTGTCCTTGTCAGGCAACTGGCATGAGATGTAGCGGTCCACAAACTCGCATAGTTTGGCGTCATCGGTGACGCCAAACTCTGGGGCATTTTCTACCCAACAGAGCATGTGTATGTGAGGGCTCCCTCTGGCCTGGAATTCTACCCGGTAAAAGTAATCCACAACCACACCAATTGGATGAGCCGGAGACAGCAGCAGCTCTCTCATCAGAGCATCCACCCGCTTGTCAAACATGCGCATGGTCGTCACCGGGTTGCTTCTGAGAATGTCACATTTTTGGGCCCAGTCCAGCTCATCGAAATTAACCCGTTGACCTTCTTGGGATTTTATCGCATTGACAACTTCTGGCCAACGGAATTCTGCGGCCGAGAAGGTCAGAAAAAAGGTAGGCGTCCCCAGTTGTCTGACCATGGCATACAGATCCTTCATCGTTTTCGACCAGTAAGCTGGAGTCCCTCTCAGCGGTTGCATGAATCGGGTTGCATCTCTGTTTTTCACCAGCCTCTCGACCTCCACCTTGTCCTGTAACATCTTGTTGCATATTTTGCGTCCATCTCGGCTAAAGGGTTTGCCTTTCCTCAACTGGATGGACATGCTGTTTGTGGCCAACTGTGTCTCGGTGACAAACTGGGCAAAGAATAGGTAGCTCTGGTCTCTCGCAAAACGATTATCGACACAGAAAAGCCTTGCGTTGAAATACATGCTTGGAGACAGCCGCACTGCTCTTTCAGCATCCAATGTATTTTCTCCGGTAGGAAACTGGACAGGGAAAGCCATTGCTTCAAGTCTGGGGACCTTGAAGAAGCCGACGGGCTTGTTTCCTTGTGCGGGGGCAATGCTAAATATGCCATCACCATACGTCAGCGTCTCTTGTCCCATGTCTAGAGGTTGCAAGCAACTATCTAGGCCTAGTCCAGGTCTGAGTGCCTCTTTCTCATTCTCTGCATTGGGTGGTTGCTGCTTTTCAACACAGTCTTGTATCTCCATCATTTCTGGCTCATCACAGCTGTCAAACTCCGTGTCTGCTTGCATCTCAAGCATTTCCGAGTCATCACAGCTGTCAAACTCCATGTCTGATTCAAATGTCACTTGCATGAAGTCAAACTGCATACTGTCAAACGTGTCAGTATAGTTGTGCAGCGAGAAATTCAGCGTGTAAATCTTGTCGAACAGATCATCCAACTGTGTGAATGTCATCATTACAGCCTTTCCATTAGGCTCAGATAGCCCGTCAGCATTTCTGCTATGAGAGTCAAACAATCCATACCTCCCAGACTGGTCTCTAAACACGGCAATGGTGTATGGTGATATAGTGAGCAGAGCATGGCTCACATCTGCAGACAGACACTGAAGTCTTGTGTGAAGATTCAAAAACCAGTCCTCTATGCCAGACCTTCCCTGGTCTTTCATATATCCCATTTGCACAGTGGATCTATGCACACTGTACGCATGGTGCTCAGTCTCGATGGCGAGTGGCGTTTCTTCCACTTGTAAATGGTAGAGGCCACGGTCACGACCTTGATCCCTCAGCGCTTTGAGGGTTTTTTTGTACACACTGTGTCCCTTATCTAGTATTTTATTAAGATCAGCCTCCTTCAAGTCACGGCCCTCATTCTGGTGTTCATTCGCGTATGCTAGAAAACTCAGTGCCATACAGGCACACTGTTTATTCCGGAACTCACCGTCATATCGGTCATCAGCTTGGCTATAGGACGCCTGCACGGAGATCACAGGCGGTGGTGGGATGCGTGCTTCCTGCTGCACAGTGTCCTTTTCCAAAACCTCTAAGACCTGTTGAACCTCACACTGCATTTCTGGCAGATCACAGCTGTCAAACTCTGTGTCTGCTTGCATCTCAAGCATTTCCGAGTCATCACAGCTGTCAAACTCCGTGTCTGGTCGATTTATTGGTGCATCAGTGGGTGGGTCTTGTAGCAGGTCTTCAATAATTTCTGTAAACATGTCAGCATCATCTCTGATCGACACCTCTCTATAGTCTGGGTGTGCCTCAATCAATTTGGACAGGCCTGCAACTACATGTCTCATATTGACCGTGTGAAAGTTCTGATAGCCTTTGTAAATAAGACGTCGCTTCAGCTTCACTCTATACAAGTGGGATGAGCTGGGCAGTCTCGGTAGGGTGTTGACTGTGGTTTCCACCTCAGATGGCACGCACACTACAGCTCCATGTACAGCTTTCTGTTGACCTTTTGGAAGTGTGACAATCTTGGCAAAGGGCAGAACTTTGGCCAAAAGTTGTCTTTCCAGCACATTCAAATTGCAGAGCTCTGGGGGAATGGGTGCCAACTCCATTTTGTTTGCCACAGCTATGGACGAAGGTCTTCCTCTCTTTAAATGCAAATCACACGTCGGACAAATCCACTCAACTCTCCTTTCCTCAGGCACAGTGCATTGCTCAGGGCCTCCACACTGACCACCACACACATGAACAAATTTTCCTGTCAAACAGGCAGTAACCACATGTGGATTGTTCTTGTAATTAGTTCGCCGGCAAACCTTCACCTGATTGGGGAAAAGAGCACGGTGACACACTGTACATATAAAAGTTGGCCCCGCTTTAATGTGCTCCTGGAAAGTGGCCATTGCCATCTGAAGTAGCCAATTTCCTTCATCGATTTTGTTTAAAAGCTGGAATCTTTGGACTTTTTTGTATTTGCCTCTTATTTTCAATGAACAGCGCAGATTATGGGCCATTCTGAAATGCAAATCTGTTCTGTATCTCATGCGAAAATATCGCTTCCTATTGGCCCTGTAAATGGCATCAAACTGGTACCTTTGCACCATCACCTGCTTCTGCTTCTGCCGAAATTGTTGATCATGCTTGTACCTTTGCACCATCACCTGCTTCTGCTTCTGCCGAAATTGTTGATCATGCTTGTACTTCTGCTCCTGCACCTGCTTCATCACCTGCTTCTGCTTCTGCCGAAATTGTTGATCATGCTTGTACTTCTGCTCCTGCACCTGCTTCATCACCTGCTTCTGCTTCTGCCGAAATTGTTGATCATGCTTGTACTTCTGCTCCTGCACCTGCTTCATTGTCTGCTTCTGCTTCTGCCTATATTTTTCATTATTTCGGTACTTCTCGATTATGGTTTGCTGCTTCCTCTTCCTGAACTCTTTATCTGTTTCATATCTCTGCCTCAGAGATATTTTCTTTTTGGGAGCTTCAGACAGTTGTGAGCTTTTTTTTTGATTCCTAATTGCTCTTTGTCGCTGTCTTTTGCTTAATTTATTAGACATCTGTGGAGCCTCTTCCGTTACATTTGTGGATGGTGCATTGACTGACAGCACACACCGTGTGCTGATTGGGAGTCCAAATTCAGTTTTGGCTCCAACAGTCACCGTCACAGGCCTTTTGTCATGCAGATCCGCTTCAGACAGTTGTGAGCTTTTTCTTTGATTCCTAATTGCTCTTTGTCGCTGTCTTTTGTTTAATTTACTAGACATCTGTGGAGCCTCTTCCGTTACATTTGTGGATGGTGCATTGACTGTGCTGATTGGGAGTCCAAATTCAGTTTTGGCTCCGACAGTCACCGTCACAGGCCTTTTGTCATGCAGATCCGGTTGCACTTGTGGCACTTGAGGCAAATGGTCTGACGGAGTCTTTGTAGGTACAAATGTCACTTGCATGAAGTCAAACTGCATACTGTCAAACATGTCAGTATAGTTGTGCAGCGAGAAATTCAGCGTGTAAATCTTGTCGAACAGATCATCCAACTGTGTGAATGTCATCATTACAGCCTTTCCATTAGGCTCAGATAGCCCGTCAGCATTTCTGCTATGAGAGTCAAACAATCCATACCTCCCAGACTGGTCTCTAAACACGGCAATGGTGTATGGTGATATAGTGAGCAGAGCATGGCTCACATCTGCAGACAGACACTGAAGTCTTGTGTGAAGATTCAAAAACCAGTCCTCTATGCCAGACCTTCCCTGGTCTTTCATATATCCCATTTGCACAGTGGATCTATGCACACTGTACGCATGGTGCTCAGTCTCGATGGCGAGTGGCGTTTCTTCCACTTGTAAATGGTAGAGGCCACGGTCACGACCTTGATCCCTCAGCGCTTTGAGGGTTTTTTTGTACACACTGTGTCCCTTATCTAGTATTTTATTAAGATCAGCCTCCTTCAAGTCACAGCCCTCATTCTGGTGTTCATTCACGTATGCTAGAAAAGTCAGTGCCATACAGGCACACTGTTGATTCCGGAACTCACCGTCATATCGGTCATCAGCTTGACTATAGGACGCCTGCACGGAGATCACAGGCGGTGGTGGGATGCGTGCTTCCTGCTGCACAGTGTCCTTTTCCAAAACCTCTAAGACCTGTTGAACCTCACACTGTACTTCCTGCTGAGCTGTGCAAACCACAGGTAGACTACATAGCTTGCTGTCACTTACCTCCACGACGTTAGTGCAGCGTCGTTTTGCAGCCGGAACTTCCTGCTGAGCTGTGCATGGGAAAGGTGGACTACATACCTTGCTGTCACTTACCTCCACGACCTTAGTGCAGTGTCGTTTTGCAGCCTGAGACCTCTTCCCCTTGCGTGGCATGCTGTTCTTCTCACTAAATTTTGCGATAGATAATGAACAAATCAGATGGGGTTTCAAATATTCACACAGACCAGAAAGTTAAAGGAGCGCTTTACTGAAAAACAATCCAGATTTATTTTGCACATAATCTCACGTAGACCAAAACTGTAAATAGTTTAGCACACATTATTTTAGTTATGTAGACTATAATATAAGCTTGTATATGTCCTCCAATCATGTCACAGGATTATATAATCTTTGTGCTGTGTGAACTACAGGTCAATTAACCTCTTGCACCCGACGGGACCGGTCCCGAAATGACATCTGGTCATAAATCAATATTTTGTTGACTGTTGTATAAAAGTAGCGGTTTTTATTTCAAAACGTATTCAAGTATTAACAGGGCTCTACAGTGCGACCATATTGCTCGCATATGCCCCTAGAAATATGTGTGTGCGAACCGGAAAAAATCAATTACTCGCACGGTGTGCGAGTGAAGATTACAGCCTTTACCGGGAATAAAACAGAAAACAATCAAAAACACACTTAATTTCTAGAAGGTATTTTTGGAAGAATCTATGAATGAAAAAGTATAACGTTCCTACATCATCCTCGTTGGCCAGGTCCTAGTGTTTAGGTTATTTGTTGTCAGGTCATGTCTAACAAGGTTTTTCCCTTTTAAGAGGTAAAATCCCCTGACCCATGGTATCAGAGGTCTGACCTCCACAGTGAGGTAGCCCCAGCTCATTTGTATTAAATTAGTTTATCCCAATATGATGTCCCCTAATACACTGTGTAAATCCTCCCCTCCCTCCCTGTGGTCGTGCGGCAAATGTACTCACAAAAGAGTCACAGGAGAATGAGATTTGTGATAACATTGAGACAGGTGAAGGCCAAAGTAGCCAGAGTACATCTTATCCACAAAGAGAAAGAAAACCTCCTCAATATTTCCAGAGTAAATCTTATCCACAAAGGGAAAGAAAACCTCCTCAATATTTGAAGGATTATGAGTGTAAAGTCGAATCTGATGACCAAGAAGAACTAACCCTTGATTACTGTTATAGAGTTATTTGTGATGTGCCCCAAACATTGGAGGAGGCTATGTCATCACCAAATTCTCAATTATGGACTAAAGCTATGGAAGAGGAAATGGATTCACTGAGGGAAAATGACACATTTACCCTGACCACACTGCCAGAAGGTAAACATGCAGTGGGGGGCAGATGGGTTTACACAGTGAAAGAGAACCCAGTTGAAACATGCAAAGCCAGGTATGTAGCAAAAGGCTATAGTCAAGTGTCTGGTATTGATTATAAGGAAACCTTTTCTCCAACCGCAAATATGACCTCTATACGTAGTCTAATGCAAATTGCAGTAGAACATAATTTGGAGTTGCATCAAATGGATGTTAAAACGGCATATTTACATGCTCCTATAGACTGTGAGTTGTTTATGGAGCAACCTGAAGGATTTGAGGTTAAGTCAGAGAAGGGGGAGAAACTGGTCTGTAAACTTAACAAATCACTGTATGGTCTGAAACAATCAGGACGGAATTGGAATAAAATGCTCCATGATTATCTAAGTGAAAATGGTTTTATCCAAAACCCGGCTGACCATTGTGTTTACAATAAACTAACATCTAAAGGTGAAAGGATTATTTTGATAATCTGGGTTGACGATCTTATCATTGCAGGAAGCAACAGTCAAACAATCCAAAATGTAAAAGACATTTTGGGAGCCAAATTTAAGATGAAAGATCTTGGCAAACTTAAGAACTTTCTAGGCATTGATTTCACACAGACAGATGGTGAAATAAAGATGAACCAGAAAAGGTACATCATGAAAATATTGCAAAGGTTTGACATGTCTGACTGCAAGGCAAGATCGACTCCATGTGAGTATAAACAACAATTTGACAATGAAGGTGAATCTGTTGATCAAAAGAGGTATCGTGAAGTGGTAGGCAGCTTGATTTATGTAATGACATGTACTAGACCTGATCTAAGTTTTATTGTCAGTAAGTTGTCTCAACACTTATCCGAACCAAAAGAACAGCATATGGTAACAGCAAAACATGTGTTGAGATACTTGAAGGGAACTGTAGACCAGGAGTTGTGTTACAAGAGAAGTGATTCAAAACTAAAACTTGTTGCATATTGTGATGCTGATTGGGCAGCAGATCAAAATGACAGACGGAGCACAACTGGGTACTGTTTTAGTCTATGTCAGACAGGACCTGTTATTTCCTGGAAATCTAAGAAACAGCCTACAGTTGCTTTATCCACATGTGAAGCAGAATATATGGCTTTGGCAGCTGCTACACAGGAAAGTTTTTATCTTGTGCAGTTATTAAAAGGAATGGATAGTGAAAATGATTATGCACCAGTGACAATCTTTGAGGATAACCAAGGGGCAATTGCACTTTCAAAGAATCCTGTGTGTCGCCAAAGGTGTAAACATGTTGACATTAAATATCATTTTGTTCGATCTGCAGTAAATGATGGAAACATTATTATTGAATACTGTCCAACAACAGAAATGGTAGCTGATATGTTAACCAAACCTGCAACAAAGGTCATGCTTGAAAAGTTTGTGTATTTTATTTTTGGTGTTGAAGGTTAAAAATGAAAGAAAAGAAAATGTAAATGTATGTCAAAGGTTTTATCAGAATAAGATCAAGTGGGGGTGTTGAACAGTTGTGAACGATGCATCTCTTTAATGCTCTTATGCTGACGTCATACTTGTCAGCTTGACAATTACGCAGCTGGTTCCAATAAAGGGATCATTGCCGGCTCACTTGTGAGATTCGGTCAGTGGTGTGTGAAACTGCAATGAAGTGTGTGGCGTCTTTTATTCCTCCTTAGTAGCCCAAGGCTGTCTAGACCTTTGCTGAAAATGGCTGCTGCGCCAACAGCATGCAGTGTGTAGCGTAGCATAGCATGATTCTAACGTTCGCTAATACATCGAAAGTCTTGGCTTGTACACTAAGGCATGCTTGTACACTAAATTAGTAGTCCGTTGTAGTTGTGATACAAACATAGCTCTCACCACTAGACTAAGCATGTCAATGTATTAACTAACGTTAAACTAATGCGGTAGTAGCTACTAGCGAGCTTAGCCACAATGCAAACACACAGTGACTGTAATTGTAATTCCAACGTGTATTCTGCATCACAAACCTGTTTCGGAGTCAGCTGGAACTGAAATCTGCGGTCTGTGTATATAGTTTTCGAATGAAAAATAACGAAAATGCGTAATCCGTTGTAGGAATAGTATAGAATCACTTTAGGTATGAAGTACCGGTCTTTTCTGTTCGAAGAGCAGAGAAAGACTGGCCGGGCCGGGGTCGAGACGTTTGATGTACGTCACTCACTGGGGCTTTGAAGTGTGTGACTACGGGAAGCCGTCTATTCTTCTGCTGAGCTCGAAAATACACATACCGCCACCTACTGCACTGGCAGTGTAAAAGTATGCGAGCTCACACGTGGAAAACCGTGGACGTCAGCGAATATTATGTGTTTAGTATATGTTGCGACGGTCGGATTGTTATTAAAAACGGAGCGATACTAGCTATGATGTGTAGGAGTTGGCGAAAATGAATTGATTGCTTTAAAAACGAAGAGAAATGTCATATTTACGCTGTTTAAAACGGGATGGCCAAAATCTTCAGTTTGGGCTTAACGTGTGACGTTAGATTCCATTTAAGTGCGGGGAAGTGGTTTACGTAAGGATTAATGACATGACCTAAGGTTGGGTGAGAGGTGTGAATGTAACTGTGAAAGCAGATTTTAAAAAATCGAACTGGTTTGGCATATAATGACGAAGTTTGCCGATAAGAATGAACGTTTTCTACTTCCTGGTTTAGTTCAGTGGGGAATATCGACGTCTCTCATTGGTCTGTGTGCCTGGTATGACTCCTGGTATAACAATGTGACCTCCCATTGGCTTAGATGAATGAATGACGTCAGCAGAATAGTGACGTGCTACACTGGTTTGCGTGAAAGCAAGTCGGATAAAGTTTGAATGAATGAATGAATGAAAACTTTATTTAACAGATTGCAGAATGGGTACAATACAGTACAGCTCAATACACACAATTGTTAAGGGGATGCAGACCAGAGAACTTCTATATGAATTGAAAATGGGGGACCCTGATGGAAACAAGACAAACGTCTTTCTCAGGTCTGCATCCCCTTAACAATTGTATGTATTGAGCCGTACTGTATTGTACCCATTCTGCAATCTGTTAAATAAAGTTTTCATTCATTCATTCATTCAGAAAGACTTTCGTCTTGTTTACATCAGGGTCCCCCATTTTCTATTCATCAGGACATATATGAATGAATGAATGAATGAATGAAAACTTTATTTAACAGATTGCAGAATGGGTACAATACAGTACGGCTCAATACATACAATTGTTAAGGGGATGCAGACCTGAGAAAGACGCTTGTCTTGTTTCCATCAGGGTCCCCCATTTTCAATTCATATAGACATTTATGACATACACAACATACATGACATTTATGGCATAGGGACATATAGGTATTTAGTACTGATACATTTGTGACATAAACGGTATTCAAATATACAGTACTGTTACCCCTAGATCCTGACAGAGTATATATGATGGGGAGGGGACTGTACATTAGGAGGGGGTGGGTGGGTGGGAGAGAAATATACATACGGCGGGGAGGGAATATATACATGCGGTGGGGAGGAGACTGTCTATTAGGAGGTGGTGGGGGTTTTGGGCATTTACGGTGGCCAGTTTCGAATTGCAGCCTCCCGTAGGTGCTCTTTTAAGAGCGGTTTTGAATGTGGGTTGTGATTCACATTCCTTTACAGCTTTGGGTAGGGCGTTCCACATTGTTGTGGCATAATTGCGAAACGTGTTTAGTCCCTTGTTTGAGCCGAATCTGGGTTTAACATGATTTGTGGAGCTACCTCTGGTGTTGTGATCGTGGTATTCACTGACCTTTGGGAAATATTTTGCCATGTACATGGGTACCTTGGTCGTGTAGTGTGTCTTGTAGACCAGGCCCATTGCAAGTTGCTGTACTCTGTTGTCTACTCTAAGCCATCCTAGGTTGTCAAATTGGGCAGGGGTGAGGCGGGTTCTAGGAGTAAGGTCAAGCAGTAGTCTGACCCGTTTGTTTTGAGATGTTTGTAATTTTGTTTTTAGCGCCTTTGAGGTGCTTTGGTACCATGAGGTGCAAGCATAGTCATAGTACCCTTGAATGAGTGCTCCTGCCAGAGTCTTCAGGGTATTCTTGTTTACCAGAGAGGAGATCCGGTACAAGAATCTAGTTCGTTGGTTGACTTTTTTTTTATTACATTGGATGCCATTTTGTCACAGGAGAGATTAGCCTCTAGGATGGAACCCAGGTAGGTAATTTCATCTTTCCTTGTGACAATATTGTCACCCACTGTAACTGACAGAAGAACTTGACAGAAGATGTCGCAGATGACAGAAAAAGCAACTCAAATTGACATGCCATCCTTTGCATTTGGATCATACAGATGCGATCAGATTAGGCACAGCAAGTTAGACATTACAGCAAGCTTATATGTAACGGAGATGATAAATATTGTAATAACAGGACCAAAATCCAAACTATTCAGTCAGATAGCGATTTATTATGAAAATGCAATTACAATTTCAACAATAACTTTCCAGCACTTTATACACAATTGAAGCACATTTAAAACCTTGAAAACAGCACATTGAAATACAAGCATTTTTCAAGGATTTCCAGCACCACGTACGAACTTGGCTAGCTCAGGACAACGCTGATCAATGTCACTAAGAATTGCAAAATGGGGGACCTTGATGTTTTGAAGAGAGTGTCTTTCCTCAGCCTTGGAAAATAGCCAAAGTAACTCCACTACCAAAGAACTGTAAAGAGCCATTTACAGGTTCAAACAGTAGGCCCATTAGTATTTTACCAGTAATAGGTAGAATTGGAAGTAATTGGAAGGAATTGTGTTCAAGCAGATTCAAAAGTATTTAAACGAAAACAACATTAATTCTGATTTCCAGCATGCATACAAAGTAGGATACTCTACAGGAACTGCTTTAACATCTCTTACAGATAGCTGGCTACAGCTGATCGATAGGAAGTTAGTTGTGGGTACAGTGCTCTTGGATTTCGACATCATAGATCATGACCTATTATTATTGAAATTACACTGTACTGTATTGTATTGAAGACACTGCCATGGAATGGATGAGAAGCTACTTGTCTAATAGACAACAATGTGTTATATTTAATGGTTCCATGTCAAATATGGTAACACTCCAGTGTGGTATTCCCCAAGGAAGTTGTCTTGGACCCCTCCTTTACTCTATATTTGTAAATGATATGCCTTATGTATTGGAAAGTGCAGGTACAGCGATTTATGCTGATGATACAACTATATATGCATCCGCTGAGAGCACAGAACAAGTGAATAAGATACTTCAGAGTGAATTATTTATGATTTCGAATTGGATAACTGAAAACAGACTCAAATTAAATGTAGCAAAAACAAAATGTCGCTTCTCGGGTCACATCTCGCTGAGGCGTCCGCGTGAGCCCACCTCGGATCGGAGGCTACCTGGTTGATCCTGCCAGTAGCATATGCTTGTCTCAAAGATTAAGCCATGCAAGTCTAAGTACACATGGCCGATACAGTGAAACTGCGAATGGCTCATTAAATCAGTTATGGTTCCTTTGGACGTTCACCTGTTACTTGGATAACTGTGGCAATTCTAGAGCTAATACATGCAAACATGACTCTGGTCCTCTTTGGAGCTCAGCTGGTCCTGGATGTAAGTCAGCTGCTCTGGGACCGGCGGGTGTCCAGGGAGCTGCTCAGCCCCTTGCCCATGCCCAGCTCTGGGTAGGACTCCACCAGACTCCCAGGCTTCGGGGACATCAGCACTGGGCCTGGAGGTCACAGGGAAAAAAGGCAGAAACCCGTCATTAGTCATTAGGATGTGGTCCAGGGCGCCTGTAGCTGTTCCGCAACCATTGCTATTTCCGGGGTAGGCCTGATTGGCCACACTATTACACTATTACACACTATTACACTATTACACACTATTACACTATTACACACTATTACACACTATTACACACTATTACACTATTACACTATTACACACTATTACACTATTACACACAATTTTTCCGGTTTTCGGACTTTTCCGAGTTTTTGAACTTTTTCGGATTTTTGATGTTTCCGAGTATTCGGATTTTTCAGAGTTTTTGGGTTTTCGGACTTTTCCGAGTTTTTGAACTTTTTCGGATTTTTGATGTTTCCGAGTTTTCGGAATTTTCCGAGTTTTTGCATTTTTCCGGGTTTTCGGGTTTTCGGACTTTTCCGAATTTTTGAACTTTTTCGGATTTTTGATGTTTCCGAGTTTTCGGATTTTTCCGGGTTTTCGGACTTTTCCGAGTTTTTTAACTTTTTCGGATTTTTGATGTTTCCGAGTTTTCGGATTTTTCCGAGTTTTTGAACTTTTTCGGATTTTTGATGTTTCCGAGTTTTAGAAATTTTCCGAGTTTTTGGATTTTTCCGAGTTTTCGGACTTTTCCGAGTTTTTGAACTTTTTCGGATTTTTGATGTTTCCGAGTTTTCGGATTTTTCCGAGTTTTGGGATTTTTCGGAGTTTTGGAACTTTTTAGATTTTTCCGAGTTTTCGGATTTTTCCGAGTTTTCGGGTTTTGGGATTTTTCCGAGTTTTTGAACTTTTTCGGATTTTAGATTTTTCCGAGTTTTGGGATTTTTTCGAGTTTTCGGATTTTTCCGATCAACATCGACCAATGGCACAATCCGCAAGTCTCTACGACAAACAGTTCAAGAGATACACTGAGGGGGTGTGGCCTAAGGGGGCGTGGTCTAAGGATCGGGGGAGTGGTCAACATCGACCAATGAAAGGTGGTCAACATCGACCAATGGCACAATCCCCAAGTCTCTACGACAAACGGTTCAAGAGATACACTGAGGGGGTGTGGCCTAAGGGGGCGCGGCCTAAGGATCGGGGGAGTGGTCAACATCGACCAATGAAAGGTGGTCAACAGGGGGAGTGGTCAACATCGACCAATGAAAGGTGGTCAACATCGACTAATGGCACAATCCGCAAGTCTCTACGACAAACGGTTCAAGAGATACACTGAGGGGGTGTGGCCTAAGGGGGCGTGGTCTAAGGATCGGGGGAGTGGTCAACATCGACCAATGAAAGGGGGTCAACATGGACCAATGAAAAATGAAAGAGGATATCCCTACTGAGTACAATGACACAACCCACAAGACAGAGGGCGCTGTCAGCAATTCAGTACTGCAACACAGTGATGGCCAATGATGGGTTAAGTGGATGATGTCATTGGCAGCTCAGCCACGAGCCACACAGCTGAACCAATCATGAGTGAGCCATGAGCCACACAGGTGAAGCAATCACTATGACTTGCATATTTCTATGGAGGCAGATGCATGACTGCATTGTCACATTGATTAAAAGAAAACTATAAGAGATGAAGCGTTGTGACGCGCACATGAGCACTACAACGAGTAGGCGAAGGGTTGTGCGCGATATTGTGACATTCGTGCGATATTGTGGCACTCCTTCGGCGATCGGAACAGAAGGCTAAAAAATAGTGTGAAAAATGTGATTTCTAGAGTGCGATTGCATGGCGGTCAATGGGGAGGAGAACCTTCAAACAAATGGTCGTCAGTTGAGATAGAAATGTCCAATTCCATTTATTTTTCTTTTGTGAGCGGGTTGACAGCCGTGTCATCGTTTTGATGTGTTTGTTTTATTTCTACGTCCAAAATTGAGATCACACTCGCAATTCACCCAAGGTAGGGGGAAAAAGATTATTTCAGCTGCTACACTCTAAAATGCAATGCATTCCCAATGGGACCGATATTTTACCGTTTAAAGTCGATTCGTAGCCAGACGGTGCGGTGAAACTTTACGAGTTCGGAGACCGGTGTTGCCATAGGCAAGCCGCTCGTTTTGATACCTTTCACGTGTATGGGGCGCGAACGCTTACGTGTTGCAAAGTGTTTGCAAAATCGGTGGAATAAATAAATAAATAATAAAAAGAGTATGGATATGTATAGTGTGGGTGGCA